>NW_009717406.1:0-14369 GCF_000703405.1 Apaloderma vittatum | reverse complement strand
CTCTGTCCCTTAAAGAGATGTGGAAACATTAGGTAAAAAAATAGACAAGAACAAATGCATATAAGTACAGCAAACAATTCAATAGATCCATACATGTAGACAAACCATACAACTCTATCTTTTTATAAAGGAATCTAAAACAAATTTTAAAATTGAAGAAAAGTCACATTAAGGGATCAGCATGTGATCAAACATAGTAATTTGAAAAGAGGAAATTTTGTTTGTTCTGTATCCTACCAAAAATCCCAAATTATCAACTCTTAAAATATTCTCTCATCTGAAGTTTGTACCTTTGGCCCTTTTCTCTATTGACCACCTTTTCAGTCTAATACAGTCTCAGTCACTCTTTTATCCATCGAAAAATACTCTTTACAACTGCTGCACAGTTTTCATTTCTCACACACAATATTTATGGTTCTTTCTAAAAAAAAACAGTAACCAAAGAGGTAAAAAAAATTTAAAAAATGAAACATGTACTTGATCAGCAGAGTACCACTGAACGCTCTGTTCTTCTGATCTTATAACATTTGCTGATGCTATCATGGTGGCCTACGCATTAAACTCAAATAACATACACAGACAACACGTTGCTTCTCACCAGCTGAAACATAAAATATATTAAGATCCAGAAATGCATCCCAGAGAAATAACAGGAGATACTGTTTACACTGTGTGTGTCAAAAGTATCACAGTAAACAAAATAATATTTTCAAAGACAAAAAGAAATTATCATTTCCAAGTTAGCCAATTCAAACAAGTATCAACATAACTTCATCCTGACCTGTCTTCACAGCTTTCAGTGAGAGTATCTATAAAAAAGCCCAAAACATCCATGTCATTTCTATATAAAACTGCAAAGAATACATTCAGTTAAAAACGGTTATGTTATCTATTACGAGAGAAAAACTCAATAACATAAGTCTCCCGTAAAAGCAAGCTTGTAACATTGCTAGTTTTGTAATGAAATGAAAACAAGCTTTAGTGAAGAAATCTGTCACTTTGAAATGAAGGAATCCACAAAGAAAATCTGACTGACTACCCAGTATCCACAGAAAACTCCAATTCTGAATAACAGTTAGGTTCCTAGGCACTGCTCCACACAGGAAAGGCAGGGCAGAGATCATCTCAACATTGCTCCCCTTAAGAGAAAGACTGCAAAAAAATCCCAAAAAACTAAAAAACCAACCCAACCATCCAATTAAAAAAACAAAACAAAACAAAAGCTACCACCACCAGATGAAGAGGATCTCACCCCAGAATTGCAGGCAATCAGGACCGTAGACCCAAACTTGCTACTAGAGATGTCACAAAATCTTTTTTTTTATTCTCTCCAGCTATACCAGCTATTTTAGATAACCTCCCTTGAAATTAAAGGACAAAGACACCATTTTATAATAGGTTCCTATATTTCAGTGGTCCCTATAATGACAGGAACTCTGAAACTGTTAGCTCAAGAGAAAAAAAAAAATGCTTTTTAAGATTTCCTAAGTATTACTCTAGCCACTACAGAAAGAAGCAAGGCAAAATCTTTACACAAAAAGAATTACTTCTATTGGATCAACTGACAGACATTTAAGACACGCTACTTTGGGAAATACAGTCCCTATTTGGGCTTTTTCCAACTGGAATAATAAAATATATAATCTATTTTACGACACTATACTATTTCATTAATTATACCATACAATTTTATCATACTTTATCTGATGAACATAGCTTGGTATCTTTAACAGGCTCTCGCCAGACATTTTCAAAACATGGTTTGCTCTATCAAGCATCAACTCATTTCTGTTCACACTAACAAACAGCTGTCTACAGACCTTTTCCGGAAGGTGCTCAAGAGTACTCGATAGCAACTGTAAAAAAACTGTAGAAGGCACCATGGCCTACTAATCAGAACTCATTCAAATAATGAAAAATTGTTTTAGGAGAGGGGCAAACATATATAGAAAATCCTATTTTAATCAACTTTTCTAGTCAGTTTGACTTGTGCATTCTGGTGTTTGACTACCCTCAGAGTATAAAATGTTTCTTTTACATGTTACTGAAATAATTCATGTTCCAATTTGTGTCTGTTGCCCCTTGTAGTCCTACTGTGTCTCCATTTTCCCCAACACTCTCCCATTACATTGCTGCTAGAAACAGCAAGATCTTCGCTTTGCCTCCTCCTGTTAAGTCTGAAGAAATGCAGTCTCTCCTTGTGCATCACATAACTCAGCCCCCAGTCATCTCAGTGGTCAACTGTTGGACTCACTCCAGTACATCAGTGTCTCTCTTAGAATCACAGACAGTTTCAGCTGGCAGAGACCTTCAAAATATCATCAAGTCCAACCTTTTCCCAGCCCTATCGACACCACTAAACCATGTCCCTCAATGCAATATCTACCCATCTCTTAAACACCTCCAGGGATGGTGACTCAACCACCTCCCTGGGCAGCCTGTTCCAATGGCTGACAGCCCTTTCAGAAAAGAAATTCTTCCTAATGTCCAACCTGAATCTCTCCTGGCACAACTTAAGGCCATTTCCCCTTGTCCTATGACTCTCTAGGGAGAACAGACCAACCCCCGCCTTGCTACAACCTCCTGTCAAGTAGTTGTAGAGAGCAATAAGGTCTCTCCTCAGTCTCCTCTTCTCTAGGCTAAACAGCCCCAGATTCCTCAGCTGTTACTCATACAACACATGTTCCAAATCCTTTACCAGTTTGTTAGCCCGCCTCTGTACCCTGTCCAGCACTTCAATGTCCCTCTTGTAGTGAGCGGCCCAAAACTGGACGCAGTACTCAAGGTGAATGATCACCTCCCTGCTCCTGCTGACAGCACTATTCCTGATACAGGCCAGGATGCTCTTGTATTGCGGCTCCCTAAGGACAGGACCCCAGATGCGGTTTCAAGTGCCAAACTGAGGGGAAGAATCACCTTTCTGCAGCTGCTGGCTACATGCCTGCACACACAGCCCAATACACAGCTAAGGATATTCCAAAAATTTGGAAGATGCTCTCCAAAGACAGATATTATGTGTTCTTTTTTTTTTTCTTCCTCTCTCCCTTAACACAACTTAAAATAATTTGTAACATGTTATGTCTCATTAACGCACAAAACTGCATTACGAGGAACCAGGTCTAGTTCAAAAAAAAATAATTTTGTTTTAAAAATCTTTTAAATGAAGCCCTTGAAGGCTGGATTCATACAGTTTAATTAGGAAATTGAGCTCCTGGTTACCATAGTAATTCAGAAAACATCTAAAGGTTAAATGCAACAACTTGAAATTAATTCCTCTTCAGTGTTTAACAATATTTGTACTAGCTGACCAGAAAGGTTACAAAGAACATTAATCTTCTGAGACTAACACTGCATCTAAAGACTACTGCAACATCATGCACAGATCCTGAAAATAGATACTCTTAGCTTAGAGATAATTCAGTTACGCACTTGTTTAAAACAACAAATGACTCTGATATACCAAGCCCAAACACAATTTGTACAAAAGGCACACTACGACTCTAAGCTTTTGAAATTGAGCATTTGAAAATGAAGCGTTTTGGAGGGAGAAAAGTCAAAAATATTTGCACAGTCAGATACAGCTACCACTCCTCTTTCACAATAGTTAGCACACAGTAAGAGAACAAATCATGATTGTTCACTGCAGTTCTTGTTCTAAAATCCATTTTGGCTACTTTTTATCTAGGTATTGATAAATTAATTCTCAGTATCAGAGACTACTCAATCCAGTGATTCCCAGAAGCCACTCTTTCATATTATGGTAGAAAAATAAAAATAGTTATTCATCATCTGGAAACTCACTCAAAATAATTGTCGAAGAACTCAGATTCAGTTGCTTAAACACTTAAAAAAACTACCCCAGACCCACACCAAAAAACAACCCACATACTGAAATCCTAGTGACTGACATAATACCCAGTGCCTAAAAGGTATTTAAATTGTCCTTTTTGTATGGCATGATTTGTTATTAAATATCTGTCATCTATTCATTGCTTTCTTTTTCTGTTTACAGGCTCATCCCTTTCTTCATTCTTCTGGCTTATAAAAAACCTTTCTCAATGCTTTTCAAACCTGCTAATTTAAAAGAATGATCCATGGGTAGATTTCACTCATTTGTGTTTGTCCCTTTCTTTCATATTATGCTTTAGCAGTAATTACCTCACTTTTGATTTTTGTACTAAGCCTTGTAGATCTTCAAGTCCCTATACAGGTTCCTCATGTAGCCATACTGACTTTTACTATTATTCCTGTATTTTTTCCATGGTGAAACAGCTTGCTACTGTAAATTACTATTTTCTTCTAAAAAATCTATAGCCCTTCAACACTCTTAATTATCAAAGGTCTTTCTTTATTTGCACATCTCAGCTATGTTGAGACATGCCTTACCATGAATCAGGAATAGCATTTTTAAAATCACATACTCAAGTTGCTTTCAGCCTCTCAACCAGCTCCTTTAAGTCAAAATATAAGCTAGCGCAGCTACTCACTCCCGCAATAATCTCCAAATAAATGTTTTCTATACATTGATATGCTCTACTCATCCTGCCTCTACAGGAAAGGATGATTCAAGGATGAAATCAACACTAACCTGAACATCAGTTCCAAAAAAAAGTTTATTCAAGTAGTTGAGACATGACTGACATAGCAACGGCTTGTATTCTGTTACTAATTCTGTCAAACAGGATTTGGGCAACCCCTTTAGTTATCCTCCACAGATTTTCTAAAGTGTCAAGTTCATAAGACTTCTCAAAGCATATGAAGCCAAAACCACAAAATTCACTGCTGTCAGTGGAGCAAAGTTCCCGCCAGCTCCCCAAACAGCTTGCAACAACCTCTATCATTTCAAATTCGACAGGCAACACTCACTGGCCATCATGGTTCAAGTTAAATATCCCTCTGAAGCCAATAGCTTCTAGCAACTTTGCTAAGCAAAAATCCAAACTCTTTCTCCAAGTTGGTACACATCTTACTTGGTCACCTCTGGAACCAGTGTGGTAACATCTCAAATGCCACACCTGAATTCTCACTTGTCTTCCTGGTGAATCATATAAAGAAGCAGAAGCCTATAAAAAGATGCAATATGTGAAGAGGAGGGTAGCAATTCAGGACAGGAGGAGATTTGATGGTTTGCAACATGAGTGTTTCAGAATACATCTCCTAGAATCAAAAGGCAATAACCTAAATTCCTAAAGCATATACGACATCATCATCGTTACATTTCCCAAAATCAGGGATCACTCTTCTGATTCTACCACAACAGGAATCATCTCCATGGACAGGCAGGCAGACTTGAACCACAATCCTCCACAATATAACAGTGCAGTCAAAGGTACTTTCCTCCCCCGCCATGAAAACTTATCTAGGTCTTGTGGGTATGCGAAAACTACCTTTCTCAATGCCTTTAAAAAGGAGTATCACAGTATCAGGTGCCTATTTCCAGTTCTAAGCCCACTGTCAGAACTCTCACAAAAGCTTTGCCTCTCCCTTGGAAAACTGGAGCCTGGAGAGTTAAAATTTAACAAAGCTATATGCAAACAAAATACGTACAGTGAAAAAGCAAAGCACCCTTAGTTATAGGGGTCATAATCAAGTACAAATAACGTGCATATAGATGAGAGCAACTAAGACAGTCAATTAATATTGTTTCAGTTAATGTATTATACTTCATAACTGGAGTGGGCATACACACAGCTACATTGGCTCTGTTGATTAGCAGTAAAATATTAACACCATAATCCAATAAAGTCTGACTGTGCGCCCATATTTCTGGCTTATTATCTCTCCTCAGAGCTGAAAATACAACTGTATAAAGGTAATTGTTACAAAGAAAATACAATTGAACAAGGATCAATGCATTCATACAATACTTTTTGCAATTCTTGAACAACTCTTAAAATAGACACGAAAGACTACTTTAGAGATGTCCCTTTTTTCAGAGAAAGGAAAAGCTGAGCTGATTAAACCAAAAGGAGATTCAGTACAAGATAGGATGAATTAAGGCAGTGGTAAGAGTTTGGAAGAAAGCAGCTGGGGGGAAAAGCAATTTTTCTGTACTAGTAGAGCAGAAATCTGCTAGTAAAGAAAAAGGTGAGAAACAGGAAAACTGCTTTCGTTCATTTCTGCTGGGAGGAAACATCCCATCACCACACCTTCTTTTACCAATAAAACAAGTTGTGATGGGCGATTAAGATGGAATGTGGTGGCCTTTGCACCTGGAGTCCACTACTAGCTATTCTCAGTTAGGCGGTATCATGAGGATATGAAGAAATGGAGAGATGGAACAGCAACTTCACAGACTAAAAAGCCCAGGCATCCAAAACATCTGCACTTGAATTTTGTTAGAAACCTTTCACTTCCGCACACTCAAATTCCCCTCTTTCTGTTGCAGTGAGGCCAAGCCCTCCTAGACACTGTAAACTCAAATCTTAATCTGGCTTGGACATCAAAGAGGAAGAAAAGCTAACTCATAAATAGATAAAAATTAAAAATTAATCCCATAGGGGCTGCATTCTTCTATTTTATGTTGGTAAAGCTGCTGCACAATATTTCTTCAACAACTACCAGTGATCGTGTTCCACACTCAAAGACTGGAAATACACCCAGCAAACTCTGTTAGCACAAAAGCGCTGTCAGTACTATGATGAAGTCCTGGCAAAGAAATTACATTTCACTTATGAGCTACAGGCTGTCACCTCCTCCTCCATTCAAGTTACAAAACATTTCACAAAAAAAAAAATCCTATCTGTTTTGAAGTTCTTGCATGCAGGAGACAATTTTTAAAGTGCTCACTCACTGAACGGAGGGAAACGGTAACCTTGTACCAGAACAGGAGTTCCTAACAGGCTGCTGCAACACCACCATGTTGATTCATAAGCAAAGCTGTTTCTAGTCTGCTAGTACAACCTACTAGTCTGAAAGAGTAAGACCAGTAACAGCTCTATTTTCAGTATTTTGGTTCTTCCATTCACACATTTCTTACTGAAAAGTATCTCAAACCCAGAAGACGAAGTTAAACCCCGAGCAGATACTCCTGCTTTTCCAACAAAACTCCTCTACAGAAAAAAAAAATCTGTAAGTATTGCTGGAACTTATTGCATGTTATTATCTGATTAGAAACCTAACTTTAAATACCAAGAAGCTCTCGAATAGAAGAAAATCAAGGTAAAGATTAAACATGGTCACATTTAAGAAAAAATTACCCACTACAATCCATCCTGCTATTTAAGGAATCTACAGAAAAGATGACAGTTCCTATACATTAAAAAAATAACTTGTTTCCTAACCAATTGGGTCATTCAGGAAAGCCCCTGCAGAGCATATCCCATAATTCAGATGAAATCATTTGGCCGTAACTCCCAACCTCACAAGCCATCCTTGATGTGTCACAAGCCACATTTGTTTATCACAGTCCTGTGTGAATTTTTCATCAAAGTTCTTGTGGTAAGGCGCAGAGGAGGAAAGGCAGGTAATTGTCTAGATGTGCCAAATTATACATAACAAAACAGCTTCACAAAATACTCTTCCCATGAAAAAATAATACCAGGATTTGAATTTGAAGAATTGCTTTTCAGTTTTATCTATTTTTGGCTGAATATCAGGTTTTCAGTCTGTACTGAGAAGGGAGAAGCAGATTAGTCTCCTCCTTCTCATTTCTGATAAAACATGTTAACATCTGGCAACCCAGTTCTAATGTTATTTTCCCTGACCAATCCAAACTTCAAGTTCTGAATGTCAGGCATTTTGTACATTTCTCTCTTTTTAAAGGAACTAAAAGGTAACGCACGAATCTTTTAATGAGAAACTTAAAATAAGTTTCCATCACTGATCATTTGCTCTTCCAAGTACTTAAAAACTTCATTAGGTTAAGAATTCAGGTGGTGGGAGCAAGGATTGTTGGTTTGTCAGTTTTATAACAGAATGTTATCTTCACATGCTCCAAGATATTCTAAAATATTTGATTGGAAAGTCAAAGCAACACAGTCCTCTTCTAAAGGTAATAATATGGTTAAACACACCTCTTCTAAAGGTAATAATATGCTTAAACACACTAAGAGACAAGATCAATCTGAAATCACAACTACAGCATAATTAAAGATAAATGAAGAACTACATAGACAAAACCCAATTTGTTCTCCACAGCTTGTTGCCAGATAATCAAATTTTTACAATGAACCTGTCATTTTAAAGCAAATTAAATGAAATCCACTAACAAAAAATAAAATGGACAGCTAGTAATCTACTTTGTAAATGGAGTCCTCAAATCTACCAACAGCCAGCACAAGCCTTACACAGTACTAAAAAGTCCAACACAATTTTATCTTTTAAGGACGAGATTCTGGCATTATCTGAACTGCTTCAGTTAAAGAAATGAATTTAAGAAAACAGCGAGGCCTGGCACAATGAGGGCAACCATATGTCTATGAGGGAATTTCTTATCCTTATAAAAAACATTCCAAAGGTTGATAACCGAGACAAAACTCTGTATTCTGACAAAAAACCTTTTGAAAAGAAAAGGGGCAAAATGTTAGAAGTTGTAAACTGTAACAAAATTTAAATAATTATCAAATCTGTATCCCTAAATATGACACAGAAATAATTTCTAACTTGGGAAGCCTCAATCTATTCAGTTTCCTTGTCCTTTCTCATTATTGGCCACCGATTTCTAATCAAGCATAAACCTATGTGAACAAGTTGCATCAAATTCTATAAAGAACTTTATTCCAGCACACTTTCAGACAATATTTGCTATACCCTCATAAACTATTATCAACACTTACTGTCATATACACAGCATTTTCTTCTTGAGGCTGATCAAGCAGTATTTTTTATTAAGGTGAATGAAAAAAGATGATAACTTTGTAATTGCTCAAGGAAAAAAAAATACTGTGTAAGAAAGAATGAATAACTAATATTCTCAATCAGATCATTAATTATTAAAAATAAGATGACTCACAATTCCTGCTCTACCACCATTAACTTCTGTCTTTTCCAATGCATCAATAATGCTCGCAGGAAGCCAAATCACGGGGTTCCCTCCCTTCTCCCCCTGCTACCCCAGATTGATATGCGGTTCTTATTCCAGTGATTAAGGTCACCTCAGAGGAAAAAATAAAAACAAAGGAAAAAAAAAACCACAAAGGCTGGCAGAGATTCCAGAACACCTTTCAAAAGCCCTCAACTATCAAAAGCAGGCAGAAAACAGGTTACCTGACCTTCATTCTATCACAAAGAGTTGCTTACCGACTCTCTTTATTTTAAAACATTTAACCTATTTATTTTCATCTGCTTTTAAGAAATGAAGCAGTAACACGTTTCCAAGAATGGCCAATCATCCCTTCTAGAAGCAAAACCGCCAGCTGACAGCTCTGTCAGTCCTTCACCACTTTAAAACCACGCAAAATGTACAAAATGTTTGGCTCCAAGTACTGAGCAGAAGACCTTCGTCGTCATCTTCCCCTCTGTCCCAGTGGAAACTTAATCCTGTAAACTGCTTGAAAGTTCATCTCTTGGTTGTAAACCAAGACTACGTAGGAGACACCATCATTATACCGAACGCATAAGTATTTGTTGAATACAGCCATAATTATGGGTAAGTTCAATGGAAGTTGTGCTTTCTCTCTTTCATATTAATAGGAGTAATTTAATCACATAATCTCTGGGAGTATCCAGCACTGCAGCCTGTATCTGTCTAATATATGGTGAAGATCCTTTAGTCTGAAAGTCTCAGCTCAGTAGAATTCAAGCAATCAATTAAAGAAAGCACTTGATCACCGAGTTTCACACATTTGTTTGAGCTAAGCTGCTTTAGCTTATTAATTTCAAACTTGCACAGCCTTCCAAGGGAGCAGCTTAACAAGACAACATTCCCTGGCTTCTGCATATCTATTGTTTTGTCTTTTGCCCTTCTCTGAGCTTGAACAACTAGGCCTAAAAGCAAGTACAGGACATTATCAAACTCTAAAACTTTCACAATCAACTGGAATTCTTTAAAATACGTATCTGCTGCTTTTTTTTTCCTGATGTAAATTGTACACTGAACACTGATATCTCATGAATACGTGTAATAGGTTGAAAGCACTCATGGTTTTCTATATTTTAGCTACATAGTTGGTCTATTTGGAAGAAAGATGTGCTGATAACACTCAGGAATACTGATTCCGATATACTTGTGTGCTACTGCTCTCCTTTTTGGAAGTGAATTCTTCCATTCTAGCTCAAAAACCGTGCAGCTGCTTCACAGCAAAGTTTCCCAAAATTCTAATTACACAGGCTGATGCAAAAGCAAGTGAGAATCCTTAGGGCCTAACGCTATAACTTTTATTTATGTTGATTGACTTGAAGACTATAAAATATTTTAAACTTCACTTGACATTCAACTCACTTAAAAAGTTTATTAAAAAAACTCTATGATTAAACTAATTAATCTTGGTAAAATAACTATGAAAAATGTTGCATTTATCTTAGTTTACTGTTACATGGCTATAAGCCAAAGCTAATATACCACATATCAGTACGGACTGATAACTGAAGGTTACATAAAGGACTAGCAAACTCTTAGTGGACAGGCGAAATGTTTTTTACTCTCCATACTGGTCTCAATTACAGTACTTGCATTTTCCAGTTTGAAAAAAAATTAGTGAAATTTTTATCTTGAACAGTATTTAACCAATGGTACCATTACATATTTCAATCTGCTACTATCACTAACGTCATTGTGCTTATATGCCAGAATTGGTTATATAGTTAATCACTCATTCTCTTTTTATCCTTTAAATATTTTATTTGAAACAACACATATAGCATCTATACTGTGATGTTTAACATGTGTATCATCATTGAAGTTCCAGTCAACTCAAAGCTTTCCTCACTTAATGTCAGGTTTTTGGGTTTGGGGTTTTTTTGGGGAAGATATATTAAAAATAGGTCAGGCCTTTTGCCTGGACAAAGCTGTCAAATAAGTAAAGAGAAAATTATTTCCTAATTATTAAATAAAAATGCTGCCAATATTGAAGAAAGGTTAAGCAATAAGCATCCGCTATGTCACCGGCTGAAAACATTCAGGTGAAACTTGTAGGAACCTTTTGCACTGCTACTGGCCTGTGTTTTGTGATAAAAGTTCCTGGTGATCTTAAACCATAACACAGATTCTGCATTGTCATCTAGCATTATTATCTTATTAAATGCATGTTTCAACATAAATTTTTGAAAAAAAATATATTGTTGGAATAAGATTTTTCAAGTAGCACTTTATTTTGATGTGTGTCATGTATTTTAATGGCAGCCCACCAACAGGCAGTTCTCAAGGGCAAAATAATAAAATCCTGATAACATAAATGCACTGTGAAGGCTAATATTTTACTCTCTTTACTAAAGCTATGTCATTAATTAAAATACTCTGAGTTTAATCAGACTTAAATATCTACATGTACAAATCTCACGTGTCTAACTTTAAAGACAAGAGAAGTTATTTTGGTGAAAAAATGCAAATCTAAAACTATTCCCATAGATGTATTTGTGAAAGTTGTTTAACTATGTTCAATCATAATTCAGAGTTTGAAGAAACTTGGTATTAAAAATTAAAGGAGGAGAAAGGTAAAACAACAGTAATTAAAATGTCAGTATTACAGACAAAGTCAGTTTGAGTTTAAAATTCAAAGAGCTGATACCTGTAGGATGAGGGAAAGACCTTAACATCTAACAATTTGTACAGCAATTAGACACTTTCTGTATATTTTCAGTTGAACTTTCCTGGTTTAATTTTTACCTACTCTGTTATTCTTAATGTAAGTTCTGTGTTTCCAGCTGTTCTGAAAACAGTTGTTTATTGCTTATTATTTCTTAAGCATTTGCTGCATTTTTGTTAAGGCTTCAGACTACTAAAAGTCTTACACCAAATTTTCTCAAGTGAATCCATTCTATTAATTCGTTCTACATTACTTCCAACTTTTCAGAGTATTTCTGGTTTGGGTTATTTTTCCTGGAAAAAGTTACACAAGCTTGCACTTTTCTGGGAAAAATCTTGAAAAAAAAAATCCTTTTCCTTCGAGGTCTGTTTGGGGATTTTGTTTGCTTGTTTTTAAGGAAGAAAAAGAATCATTATTTGCTTGAAGTTATACAAGCCAGGTTTAAACCAATCCAGCAGTGGCAAACTAGTCACCACTTTGGAAACAAAACACAGAATCCTGTCAACACTGGCTTCTATTATTCTAGAAGAAAAGCATTACAGAAAACTGCTCTAAAAGAATGTCCACACAAAGACACGAATAAATTTAAATGATACACATAAAGGCTCAAACTCACAAGTTTTACAAGTTACTACGCATCGACTGAAGTATAGCTGTCCTTCAGGTTGCTATTCAGTGCCATTTCAAAAAGAGGTAATTTGTGACTGTTTCAAAACTTTCCTTGTAGGCTGATTTAGAACACATTGATCAGGTAACTCTAGCTTTAAGTTAATAAGAGAAATGTTGGTGGATCTGTAAACTAAGATATAATTAACTTAGGGGGTCATATGTTGTTGTATAAAATTACTGATGTTTAAGAAGTAACTAGAACTTATTTAATGTACCAATATATCATTCTTATCAGAAATGCAAATAATACTGCCATAATGGTACAGTGATAGACTACTGGTATGGTTAGTGACTGCAATAAAATGCACAAACATTCTAGTTAAGACACTAGGTATTTAAAAACACTGTACATAATCAGAAACAGGACATCTTTTTATGTCAGACAACTTAAAAAATAAATGTTGGCACTAATAAAAATGAATTAAATGATCCTGAACAAAAGAAAACCCCGCACTTAAAATTATATACAACAGTTTCCTATGTAAAATTGTTTTTGCACTGAAATGTTAATTAATATAATTCAGAAGCTTTAAATCTTGCTCATCTGGGAAGGTGTCTACTACTGATAAACTCATTAATTTTACAGTTCGCTTGATAATTTTTCTTTTATACTTCCTGTTTCTCAAAAAAAAATCCTAGAAAATTTCTTTTGCAATTTGCTAAACTACATTACTAAAAGCAAACAGAACGCCATTAAAAAAAAATGTTATGTTTCAGGTAATATTCCTAAAATGAAAGCAATTACAACCTTAGACTTACCATGGCCATATTTTCAGGAAGTGAAAATATGCACTACCCTCCGACTTATCTTACTTTTAGGCAGCATTTGTCATACATGTATCCTAAACAACTTCATTTCATTTGTAATCATTACTTCCCCTTTACAGAGGGAGCAATCAGAAGGAGGGCGAGGCAAGCCATAGTAGGTCCTGTACTGGGCCAGAGACAACAACACAGCACAGGTTTACAAAGTCCCACAGAGTGCCTCCTTCAAGTTCCACAACTGTCCTTTTCCTGTAGTTTTCACTGTTTTAGAAAAGATACTTAAATATTGCCTTTATTTTGCAGTTATGCTTGTGAAAGTCTGAACACTAAAAGAGAACCATCACAAAAACGCCTTTGCCAGACAGAGCTGATAAAATGAAGGCAGGCTATCTGTCTAAGCTACAGCTAAATGAAGAACATTCTGTACAGTATGTTCGAGTTGTTGATCCCATTTCATTTCAATAACTCAGAAAGACACACCAGGGTTCTTTTATGCTTCTAAACTTCACAAGCAGAATTTTGACCCCACAATGCTCAAAGCTTTGACCATTTTAACTCTTTTTAGCTACACTAAATCCAGGCAATCAGGACAATTAAACTAATTTCATTCATGTTGTTCTTTCTGGTCTGTTGCATTACTAGTGACAAAAAAATACATAAGCTATATTGTACCAAAATTACAACAAGTAAGAGAAAAGCAGCAGCAGTTCAAGAAAGCAAACAGAAGTGCTAGATCATCCAGATCTAAAAACAAAATGGAAAATTACAAAAATCCAAGTAAAAACTGAGCAGTTACAGGCAAAGTAAGGAAAGACAGGGGCCGCTGCCACAAAACCGAGTGATCTTTTCTTCTGCCCTAGTCACAGTAAATCACCACCCACTCGGAGCAGCACACAGTGAAAGTGATCCGTGATCCACTCTTCCAGAGCAATTTCTGCAGGGACTGTTTAAGAACTCCTTCGGTGAAGGTATGAGTAAATAATTCAGCTAGAAATACCTGTCAAGCAGCAGGATGTTTCATGCTACCGTCCCTACAGCAACCCCGTCCAACCAAGTGAAACCAAGGTGTATCTGCCCATGGGACCGACACCAGGCCACAACCTCATTTTACGAAAAGAGGACCCCACGGGCAACACGGGCACACGGCTTGGGACAAAACCTGTCTGTCCCAGCCCCTCTGTGCCCGAAACTGTTGTGCCGTCAGCTCAGAAACGCCCCGAAAGATTGAGCTGTTGCTCATATCCTTCAACA
>NW_009717405.1:0-9818 GCF_000703405.1 Apaloderma vittatum | reverse complement strand
GGAAGAAGGGAGAGATGGGGGGAAGGTGTTTGGCTTTTAAGATTCGTTTGGGTTTTTTTTCTTTCCTTACTTCTCACTACTCCTTTCTGATTTGTTCTCTTAATAAATGTAATTAATTTCCCCAAAATTGAGTCTGTTTTGCCCAGGACGGTAAATGCAAGTGATCTCCCTGTCCTTATCTCAAACCTTAAGCCCTTTGAAATATTTCCCCCCCCGGTATAGTGGAGAAAGGGGAGTGAGAGAGTGGCTAGAGTGGAGAAGGGGGAGTGAGAGAGCGGCTGTGTGGGTACCTGGCTGCCGGCCAGGGTCAAACCACAACACAGCCCCATCACCTTCCATCTCAGAGGCCAGCAAAAGCTGTCAGTGGGTAAGATGGGACAATAGAAGATCTCAAGCCACTGAATGGGCAAATCATCTTAGTAACTTCTACTTCCAAGGTTTGCTCCCACTAGGCTCCACTCTACCCATTAAATCATCTGGAATCAGGCTAATAACATCAAATCCCAGTAGCTTCTCCTGGTTGATTCCTCTTAATGCGTGTGTGCAGAGGAAGTAAGGAGAAGCTTGAGTAGCAGTTTTAATAGCTTTAGCCTCTCTGGTAAAATCTGCCGCAGCCATCAGTGACAGACTTTTTCTTTAGCCTGTTTACAGTCTTGAATTCCCATGTGCATCCCACTTGTTATTTTGCAGGCAGCATTTTGGCATTTAGTTACAACGGAAAATCTACTGCAGGGAAATGAAAGATAACTAAGCAAAGTATGTCTATCTAATTCTGCCATGAATACCATCAGGTCATCTACACATTTCTTGTTCAGAAACCCTGGGATAAACTTGCATGAAACTTTATAAATACACATTGAGAAAGCAAGCATTGCACCATCTGGGAAAAGCAAGGATCAGAGCAGAAAGATAAATGGGAATTTCTTGGTCAATTTTGGTTTAGTACCTTGTACTTCTTTAGATAGATCCACATGGTGTCCCAATTAGCTCTTCTGACCTGGTCTCAGTGTGATTCCTGTGACTTTACTGGCTTTCCCTCTTGTGTCAGCAGAAGGTATGGAAAAAGAGGCATAGTTTCTCCTTTCCCAGGATATGAAATCATAGAATCATAGAATGGCCTAGGCTGGAAGGGACCTTAGAGATCATTTTAATCCAGTCTCCCTGTCGCCAGGGATGCCACCTCTGGACTAGATCAGGCAACACTCTTTGGCTTGACGAGGATGTTGTTCCCTGATGTGATCCCTCTTTCAATTTCTCAGAGATCAGACCCACTTTTTAATGATTGTCTGCAACAACCTCTGGGATTCACAGAATTTCCCCACTCAACGTCCCCCATTTACTTGTCACTACTGAGAAAGACCTTTGTGAAAAACCACAAGTAACTAACATAGAATCATCAAATGGCCTAGGCTGGAAGGGACCTTAGAGATCATTTAATCCAACCTCCCTGTCATGGGCAGGGACACCTCTCAGCTAGATCAGGCAACACATGGGGACCAAGCAGGGATCGAACCCGCAACCTTGGTGTTATCAGCACCACTCTCAACCAACTGAGCTAACTGGCCCCCTAACGTTCCTTAGTGCATTCTCCTGTGATTTTCTTACAGATATTAGAATGGATACACTCTTGTATTGTTACACAGAAAGTCAAATACAAGCCCAAGACTTCTAACAGTCTATAAGCAGAAATCATCAGCACTGAACTCATGCATGAATTTTTCGCCTGCAGTCCTCATCCTGCCTTCAGATGTAGGTGGCATTGAAGCATATGAAAATAAAGCTCCACATAAAGTTCATGCTACTAATCCATACCTTATTTTAATCCCTCTTAATAACCCCTGAGCGCATATTACAATCCCTAGTTGCTTTAGCAGTGATGCCTACTACTATGTGGAGGGAGAATTTCCTGTACGTACTTTCTTTCTGAATTGTAAGCACCATCATTTAATTAGAAGTAAGGGAATACACAAAGGAGCCCAATCGAGCTTCACTGGTCCTCTGGTTTACCAAACTGTTCATAGCTAACGTGATCATCCCACATGAACAGAATCATTGCAAAATAAGAAAAACAGGGACCTCCAGAGGGCTTCTAAGCCAACCAACTGGATAAATGACACCGTCACGCCTGATAAACATCTGTCTAACCTGTTAAAGATTTCCAGTCCTGAAATCTCCCCAGGCAATTATATGAGCATACATCTTTATTCCCCACCATCTTGTACTACAGATAAAACATTGTAATATATCAGTGAAGCTCCATGAAATACGGTTTAAAGCCTGCTGTTTGTGGCTGCATTTGCCTTTCAATTTACGGAAGTCTAGGTAAGCAAGGAAGGTAAAACAGTGCTGCAGCATTGATTTATCTCAGGGACATGACAGTCACATAAAGGACTCTGCTAATTATAGCCATCAGCTATCAACAGACTCAACAAAAGCCACAGCAGCATTCCAGCAAATTGCTGCCTACCATAGCTCTTTAAGCTGAAAGCGTTTGTCCTGCATAAGAATCGATTTTCAAAGGTGATGCTCGAGCAGCCCCCTGCAATAAAACATGGGTGGACTTGGCTCCAAATGGTCCTTCAGATGGTGAGTCACTGCCAGGGCACCTTCCTCCTTGTTTTTAATTGATGGGACATCTCAGAAGGTGGATCCATTATACGTGACTGACTCCACTTCAGGACCTTTATCCCAGGGAAGCTACCAGCAAAGCTCCCTTAAATTTATCCTGGAAAAGATGTGGAGCATCTTTAAGAGCAGAAGGTGCAGTGTTTTGGCAGAAATATGCTGTTCAGTAAAAGACTCAAGAATGTAATTTCTTCTCAAAATACCAGTACCTATGCTCCTAGTTAAAGGGAATGACTAGGTAAAAAATACCGTCTTCATATAGATTTTTCACTGCCTAAATCTAAGGTTACATTTGGAGACTTGTGCTATAATTTTATACACACTTGAAAGCAGTGCCTCAAGGAGAACTAAAACAACTGGGCAATGTAGTGTCCTCTCTTTTCTCTGTCTTGAGGGAGTCTTTTCCCTTCTGTCTGAGCTGTAACTAAATTTCTGCTCACAGTCCATCTTGGTCCCTACATTACGTATACTTACAGTGTAAGATTTGAGAACAGAAGTAGGTGAAGCAATACCTATGCAAAAGTCTAAGGATTCCTCCTTAACCAGACCTTAGCTCTGTGCATCTCCCCACCTTTCCCTGGGAATGAAAAGTTTAGTAAGAATTTCTGTTACATGAAAAACATTAGTTCTCTTTTCAGCATCGTGTGTCTTAAAGTCTAAAAGCTGTGGCTGCCGCAAGTTGGCACAACTCCCTCTACTTTGTGGGGGCATGTTGGTTTCTATCAGGTTTGGAGCTGCCATCAGCCTGGCAGTATAAAAGGGTAATTCCTGAAATGAGAAGGATAACTTAAACGAGGGAGGCGATGGCATTCATACGGTGCTCTCCCTAAGCCTTCCTTCTTGCCAAAAAAAGACAAAATATTTAAGCATAACATAACTTTTAAATTGTTTGTGGCATTTGGAGTTGAAACTCTAAGCAATAATTATGCTAATGAGAAATAAAGTATTTTCTTGGCAGCAGAGTACTTTTTTGTTGGCATTGTTGTTGACTTGTTTGTTTGTTACTTTCTTGTCATCATTGCTGGTTTCTATTTCTAAGCAGTAAGTGCCATTTACAGCTGTCCTTGAGAAAACTGCTGCAGCTTCCAAAAATTGCTTTCTTTTTTTTTTTTTTTCTTCTTTCTAATGTAACAGCTTTTTGCCTTTTCAGGCCTTTTGACAACTGCATACCATGTAGCTATTTCCTGAGAAGGGTAATAACTTTCTCACCAAGGCAGTACGGCAGCGCGCTGAGGGAATAGATGTGGGGACTTGCCATTGCACCAGATATGAGAAGAATTAAGTGCCCGGCCACAGAGGCCACAGTATTGGCTTGAATGATCACATTTCCCATTTCAGTGCTTAATTGCACAGTGAGCGTAAGGAAATGGAGTAGATCCAGGGAGATCTGCAAAGGAAGAAAGCAAATTTGTGCTGCTGCAGAGAAATGCTCTTCTTCAGCTTATATATTTTGAGCATAAGCAGCATCTTTATGTAAACAAACTCATTTTCACAGGGAAGTCCCCTGAAAAAAATAGGTGATTCAATTCTGCTTTCATTTATCTAAGTGGACCAGCTGACCTCCTCTGAAGATGGGTCTTTGCTGAGCTGGATGGAGGGAGAGGTGCAGCGGGGCAAGAGGGCAGGGAGTGGCAATTCAGCCTACAGTGGTCCCCACCACAAACACTGGCAGCAGAAAGGCTGCAGTCCTCAGAGCTTCTCCCCTGCCTGTTCTAGGGCTGTGTATAGATGCTCTTGGCCTGTAGAGGAACCCCATCTACCCATGGAGGATCCTTAGCCTCCCAGCATACCATGACAGAGGGAAGCATCAGCTCAGCCACAGTGGAAGTGACAACTCAATTGACTTCAGCGATGGGTCCAAGGACTGACCCCCTCATTGGTGTGGTCTGCATGAGCCAGAAAACCTGTTGCTGTGGGAGCAGCGTCACAGTGGAGGAGCACTAGTGTACAGTGACTGTGACATGGACCATACCAGGGGAAATATTTTCGCAGAAACTTTAAAATGAATGTAAGGCTGGTTTCTCAGTTTTCCCTATCACATCTCTGGATAAATCACAGTGAGTTTTCAGCATTTCATGTTTAGATACAACTGACTCTATTCAGTGACTGAGTTATGCTGTGATACTTGTTTGAAATAAGGTAAATAGTGTAAATCTGGGTCACGGTTTGTCTATTTATATGAGTTCCTGATATTTTGATCCTATTTTAATAGAAGGTTAATTAGTGGGTAATTGAGATAAAGATGAGATACTGCAAGTATAATTCATTAAAGCTCAAATTTTAAACTACTAATATGTGTGTAGCAATAAGAAAAGAGAAACAGACACATAGTAATGTCTGCTGGATCTACTGTCTCCATGTTGCATCTCTAGCATGCCATAAATGATATAAATCACATATTCTACACCTTTGGGTACACTTGGAAAATAATTGTGGTTTTGTTTTGTTTTGTTTTTTATAAGCAGGATATCTCATTTTCAAAATCACAGAATCGTCTCTAATTAGAAGAGCCATAGACTGACCAAAATACACCTTGCTGCTTGCTTCAGGTGATATTAGAAGCAGCATTCTCAGGGTCTGACACTCGGCAGGTGTTTCCAAGAGCTGCCCTGCTGCATTATGAGAATTTGCTGATAACAATCCTGCCACCCCAGCATGTCTGCTGCTATATTGACACAGCCTCACTGACTCTAATTCTGCTCCTTGTCAGAGGATTAGATCTACCCAAGGCAAACTGCTGCAGGGAAAACTATGCCTTTGCACTGGCACATAAAATCAACCAGGAGCCACACAGATGCCTGTAAGAACATACAATTCACGCTGACAAATGTCGATGCAAGCAAAACCCACTGGAGATTAAGGTCACTCTCCCTGACAGGTGGGTTTCCTACTTCTGCATGTTGGCTTTGATTCTCTCCTCCCTTATTGCTTTACTTGGTAGTTATACCATACAACACACCTATAATGCTCCAAACGCGAAAAATAAAACAAAATAGAGATTGAGGGAGCAGATTCACCAGCTCCATACTATAGGATCATGAGTACAAGACGGACGACTTTTCCATGGGACTTGGGGGGAGCCACTGATGTATCTCAGTTTGTTCCTTGACGTCAAAGTGAGCAGAAAAGAAGAGAGGAGTTAAGAAATTACTGCAACTTCAGTATCTTTACTGCTAACACCCAGTCTGAGTAATCACTTGCACCAATGCTCAGTGTTTGTAAAACTGGTTTATCCTGAGCTGCACTGCAAATTTATTTTGCACTATTAAGGAACAAGCACATGGAAGCTCAAGACCAGCACATTTTTATCTGCCTTCATGTGTTGCTGACCAGTAGCCCCACACTTCAGAAGCCTCAGTATTTTTGTTTTCAGCTCTCTGCAAAAAGTATCTTTCGTGTTCAAATGTAGGCCACCCAAGAGATGAGCCTTATGGAGAACACAGCGCCCCCTGTGTCAGCCTTCTGAATTCTAAAGCTGACCAAACAGGCCACTACCAATAATATATCAGGATTTAGATTTCCTCAAATGTATGCCTCGCAGTATATCCCAATTCCAGAATAGGATGGTTATTAGAGTTATTTTAAGATAAATGAGGACATTACATTGCTTTTAGAAAAACAAAGAAAAAAACAATGATTCTATGACTTGATCCCAAAGCCTGAATTAATTTTTAGTTTGTTGCTGGATGAATATTTGGGTGATTGGCTCTACTGCACTAGGGAGTTTTCTTTCTGTTTCAGGAGTTTCAGAATCAATTTGCCATAACAGCATGATATCTTTTACAGATCTAGGAAGGATTATCCCAGGTTCCTTGAATGTATTAAAAGCTATGTTCTTTATTAGTTTAGAGGAATGATAAGGAGGAGGCAGGCAGCAGTCACTGGACAAATAACCTTCATAACGTGGAAAATATGAAGCAGTTTGAAAGATGCTCACTGTAGCAAGATTTTTCCAAGTGCTGCTGACTAGCTAAGAGATAATTCACACTCAGTTGGATGAGGCTGCACTTGATTTGTGCAAGACAACGAAGGGGAAAGAAGGCAAAGCAGTATGACCTGTTTTTCTGCATTTTGTTCGTTGTTTTTTTAAACCAGAAGCACCAGGGTTAAATCTGCCAAGTGTAGTCTCCACAGTGGAGAAACTGCCTGAAAGACATCTACCCTTTTATGCGGCCTGGAAAACACTCATATTCTAAGTCTAAAAGCCTTTCTGAAACCTTAGAACTCATCACAGAACTTACATCTCTGGTTTATAACAGTTATTCAATTTCTGCACATCGTAAAAACCTCAGCTGAAATCTGCCTTGGAATTAGAGCTGAGTAAAGACAGAGAGTTTTGTTTCACAGAAAATTTAGATGTTTTAAAATGTGGGTTTTCTCCAGTTCCAAACAATCCCCTAGTATTTCTCCAGTTTCTACAAATTGGAAGGGAACAGCCTACACTGAGGTGGAACAGGAGCCCAGGAGGTCCATTAACCACTCTCTGCTAGTGCCCAGATCAACCCAAACTCCTGGCTTCCTGACAGCCACCTGGGAAGTGAAAACTTTGGGGGTGGGGGGAAGTGGGAGACAACTACAGTCAGAAGGAAAAGTGGCTTCTGAACAAAAGTTCATACACTGATTGGGTTTTGCACAGAATTTTGTACATAATATTGATCAAAGAGGTGTTGTGTCTGCTGAAGTTAGTTCGAATATATAGTACCTTGCAGTCCCATGGTTACATGTGAAGTCTAAATGAAGCCCGCTTCACTTGAAATCAGAATATTTCAGCAGATTTGGAGCTTCATGACTGCAAAGTCGATTAGTACTCAGCACAATCTCATTCTTTATTTGGCTTATGAAACCATAAATTGATTTAAAAGTGAGGATATGTATATACAGTAAGTTATGCCTACCTCTTTTTTGCACACTGTAATAGATGTGCACATTAAAAGATTAGGTTGCAAAGAACACATACTGTGACAAGGAGAATATAATGAAAGATAGAAAACTCTTCCTTGCGATTTAGCCAAAACCAGGTTGGACTTTGATATTCATCTAATTCAAAAGAAGCTTATCTAAACCATTCATTTTTCTATCCGTGGTTCTCTTACTAATATGATTTTATATAACCTGGATAGCTTTGGAATATGTCCAGGTACTTATAAATGTCTTCCGAAGCATCTTAGCTCTTGAAGTGTGATGATGGAATCTATTCCTTGGCAGCTGGATTTAACCATGTCAGAAAACAGGCCACCACAGGAGTCCCACTGTTGAAATCTGCCAGGTAAAGATCTGTTTCTCCTAATTTTTCCCCTTCTACAGAAATCAGGATTGAAGCATATTTTGTTTGACATTTTCTCAGGTATTTTTGTGCCAGTTGCAAGTTTCCTGGATACTCAACACCCAATCTTTACCAGAACATTCAGTTTCACATTATAGCTGATCAAAAGTGACATTATGTGGGAAGTGTGTTACATATTTATTGCTTTATCCTTCTGCTCTGAGCATCCTGTACATGCCCTTTGTATTCATAGCAGGTCTTATAAAGATGTCCATTGATTTTATAAGTAGCACAATAACCTCCAAAGGTTTGTAGGTATGATTTGGACAAATGTGCTAGGATCGCACTTGGCAATTATTTTGAGCTGGATTTCAGCCTTGCTGAAATGAGGACAGACTAATTAGACTTGGATTCTTCAGCTGAAGAGACAGCTGAGAGGGGAGATAATAGAGGTTTATAATGATAACTGAAGTAAACAGAGAACAATTACTCAATCTTCCACCCACTATGAGAATTAAGAAGGCACCCCGATTATCAGGCAGCAGGTTTAAAACAAAGATAAAGAAATACTGTTTCTCATAACATCTAATTAAACTCTGAAACTAACCGCTCATAGAAGTTACAGAGGCCAAATGTACAAATGAATTAAAAAAGGGATCAGACAAATTCATGTAACCATGAACGTCCACCAGTGGTGAGGGCACATGACTGACTGGATTGCAACATCTGGATCAAGAAGCCCCTGAAAAAATCAGTAGCTGGGAAGGTACCGTTTTCATAGAATGCACCGAGTTAGAAGGGACCTTTAAAGGTCTTCTAGTCCAACCCCCAATGCATTTTGCATTTGCCCTTCCTTTTATCCTCTTTCATAAGGACCTGTTGCTGGCCACAGCTGGAGACAGGATCCTGGGTGAACCTTTGGGCTTTCCCAGTATAGTTGCTTTTATATTTTAATTACGGTTTTCACTGTGCTGCCATAGAATGATTTCAGGCCTTGGTATCATGAGCAATCCAGTAAGAGAAGAGCTGTAAGAGATGCTACCTGGGATGCTGATGATCAGCCAGATGAATCCATCATGCCTCCAGCAGTGCAGCTACCCTAAGCTGGGTACAAGGGTGCCAAGTCTGTGGCCCCAAGACAGTCCATCTGGGGCCTTCTCTACTTCTGCACAGCAAAGTCACTGCACTAGGACATGCATTCAAAAGTCCACCACAACAGGAGGGTCATCACAACAGCATCGTCTTGCCATGAGTAGGATGGGCTCTGTGGCCCCAGCCAGCATGATCACATGGAGAAGTACATGGTCACTCAGCCTCCTCAGGAATTTCTTTATAATAAAAACGACTGCGAAGGCAAACAATATAATTCATTTCTTGGTGGAGAATAATACCATCTAGATATAGAGTGCACTGTAGTTACTATCTCAGTCCTTGCTTTCCAAACTCTTATTCAGTTTTCTGCTCATCCAGATTTTGGCACATTATGAACTGGAAAAGGCACATATATGCACACGAAAGCACAGCATTCAGCATATGTAACACATTCGCTTTCTTCTCAAATACCACCAGCTGGGAGAAAACAGGAACTGTTTAACTAGTGCTACTGCTTTGTACCTTCTGCTGCCTGTGATTTTTTCCATCCCAAGAAGCGTACCCACAGGGCACAGTCCTCCATTCAGTAGAAAAAAAGTTGTGAGAGAATCAAGAAGATGATCACATGTTAAAATAGAATTTAATTTATGAACAAAATGGAAGAATCCCTCTAGACAAAGCAAATGCCTGTTTCAGATATAATACTTTCAGAAAAACCAAATTTCTCTAAGCCATGGAAACTACTGAGGAACCAAAATGGCATGAACTTCAAATATGGGATGCATCACCTCACTGAAATAACAGAAAGTGTCTGTCTTGGGTTACAATATGTAACCAA
>NW_009717404.1:0-3574 GCF_000703405.1 Apaloderma vittatum | reverse complement strand
CTTAGTGTGGGCCTTCAGTCACCTTAGGCTGCATAAGTTACCAACGGTACAATAGTGGATGTAAATGCTGTTATCTTCATCGAGGTCTGCCGTGGCCCTTTGGAGCATCATGCTGAAGGAGATTGTGGATAGAGTGGGTGCGAGAATGCAACCTTGTTTTACACCATTGGTTATTGAGAAGGGCTCAGAGAGTGCGTCACCGTATCTGACTTGGCCGTGCTGATCCTCGTGTAACAGGATAATCATTTTGAGGAACTTGGGAGGACATCCTAATCATTCCAAGATCTGCCACAGGCCTTTTCTGCTCACAGTGTTAAAAGCTTTGGTGAGGTCAACGAAAGTTACGTGGAGTCCTTTGTTCTGTTCCCTACATTTCTCTTGCAGCTGTCTGAGAACAAATACCATGTCTGTGGTACTCCTGTTGGCTCTGAAACCACATTGGCTTTCAGGTAGAAGTTCTTCTGAAATAGCTGGTACTAGTCTGTTCAAAAGTATTCTTGCAAGGATTTTACCAGCAATAGAGAGCAAAGCAATACCTCGATAATTTGAACAGTCTGCTTTTTCTCCTTTCTTCTTGTATAGCGTGATGATGACTGCATCATGGAGATCTGGTGGTAGTTCACCTTTTTCCCAGTAACGCACAATGAGCTCGTGAAATTTAGCATGGAGTGCTTGGCCTCCATGCTTCCAGACTTCAGATGGGATTCCACCAATCCCAGCTGCATTGCCAGTTTTCACCTGCTCTATGGCCTTGAGAGTCTCTACCATAGTAGGTGCTATATCCAATTCATTTTTCACTGGTTGTTGTGTAATGTGCCGAATTGCTGAGCCTTGACCTACACGGCTGACACTGAAGACAGTCTGGAAATGTTCAGACCATCGATTCAGGATGGAGGCTTTATCTGTGAGAAGCATTTGGCCGTCTGCGCTTAGCAGCTGGCTTTGAACATGGTGTGTGGGTCTGTACACTGCTTTCAGAGCCTCATAACTTGATGCCATTTCCTCTTGTCCTATCCGTTTTAACTTGTGAGAAGAGACCAACACCCACCTCTCTACAACCTCCTTTCACATAGTTGTAGAGAGTGATAAGGTCTCTCCGCAGCCTTCTTTCCTTCAAACTAAACAATCCGAAGTCCTCAGCCACTCCTTGTAAGATTTATTCATTGTCCTTCTCGTCAGGAAATGCCACCTGTCTTGCAAAAAGGCTATTAGGAGAATACTTGTAGGGAAGACTGCAGTAAATTTATATCCTGCTCACAAAAGGAATATTCTCACATGATGGTAATACAAACAGAGGAAAACAATCTGGTTTTTTGTACTATATAGGAACAACATAGGACAATTAGCTCTAGGGAGACTAGGTAGAAATCTGTGAAAATTCAGTTTCTCACTGACCTTCTACCTCACTGAATTTCCCTAATTGAAAACTGTCAGCAAGAGAGTATCTGTTAATAGAAATCTGATTAGAAAAAAAAGAAATTGAGGCACTGTTGAAGTGGTTTATCAAAACACAAATGCAACATTTTAAATAGAAGACTGTTAATAAATGTTGCCACAATGAATTGCTTTAAAAATGATGAATTTTTTTTTTTTTTCCAAAAGTTCTAAGAATAAATTAACACTTCCAGACTAAATTCTTCGATTTAGCTAGTTTCTTCTTTGGTTGGTTTGGGTGTTTTTTTTTTGTTTTTATCTAGGGAAAAGTTATAAAAGCCTTAAAGACAATGGTTTATGAAGGAATACTGGCATAATTTTAGCTACTGTAGCGTAAACACTATCATTATACTAATGGATTGCAGAACAACCAACTGTCTGAATAAGACGATTTGGGAGGAAGGGTACGGTATTGAATACAGAGTAGGAAGAAGAACACATTCTCATATACATATAAATATTTACCTTCTCTTTTTGCATCACTTTTTCAGTATTAAATATATAAATATTTAATGTCAAGTGAAATGAGTAGAACATATTGTATCTCCTCTAAAATCTAAGTGTTTCTTTGTTACTACTTTTCTACCAATACTCAGGAAGGAGAATACATTCTGTTGTTATTTGTAATTATGGGCATCACTATTTGGCCATACAGATCTTGGGACACGCCAGTATATGTTAGTTTTAGAATAATTAGGGCACGAGTGAATGTATAGCTTGTTTGATGGACAATTTTATAGGATTTTTATCAAGAATAAGAGAGTAGAAAAACAACTGCTAGTAAACCGAACATCCTTTCATACAGACATACTTGATAAACGAGATAAATGAGAAAAATTTGGGAAAAAAGCTTTCAAGGGTCTAGGAAATAACACAGATGGGAGATAAGAAACTGTATGGGGGACAGGAAAAGCCTATAGTGTGAATCTATTGGAGTAACAGAACTGAGATCAAGGCAGTAAAATTTAAAAGAAATACTAATTTTAGGACACAGTAAGTGGCAAAAAAAATGTTGTGCTCATGTGTGTAACCTTAATGAAATCACCTGCTACTTCAGTTAGCTCTAAACAAGAGATCATGAAATAAGGAGATTCATATTTGTCCTTGAAATTTCCATCTCAGACATATCTCTACCTGTTATTCACCAGTTTTAATAATAATGTTAGGGTAAGATTTATTCTTAATACACTATATAATAGGAACTATGGTGGATCTGGTGAGAACTCATGAAATAGCAAAATTTTTAAAGTGCTAGGAACAGCAACTTGATTAAGAAATCTGGTCACAGAATCACAGAATCACAGACTTTTAGAGGTTGGAACGGACCTCAAAAGATCATCTAGTCCTGCCCCCCTGGCAGAGCAGGACCACCTACAGTAGATCGCACAGCAACGCGTCCAGGCGGGTTTTGAATGTCTCCAGAGAAGGAGACTCCACAACCTCCCTGGGCAGCCTGTGCCAGTGCTCTGTCACCCTCACAGTGAAAAAGTTTTTCCTCCTGTTTTTGTGGAACCTCCTAAGTTCCAGCTTGCACCTGTTGCCCCTTGTGCTATCATTGGACATCACTGAGAAGAGCCTGGCTCCATCCTCCTGACACTCCCCCTTGACGTATTTATAAACATTAATGAGGTAACCCCTCAGCCTCCTCTTGTCCAAGCTAAAGAGACCCAGCTCCTTCACTTTGCAGAGTGGTGTACAGAGTATTTTATCAAAGCTTGTGTGAAGTCTAGAGTTCCTTGTGAATCTGTGTTCACAGGAAACATTCCCTCTACATTCACCTTCCTCTCAACAGGATTCTCAGGTTTTCTTTTTGATAGTAACATGGAAAGCTCAGCGGGCTCCTATCTTCCTGCAGTTCTTTCCAGAGCTATCTTGTTACTCTGATCTATTATATTTCAGAACACTACATTGTTTAAAAACTCATTTTCATTTTTAAAGTGTTTTTCTCCTCCCATTTATAACACTGAAAATACAATAAAAGCTATTGTTCATTGTTTTGAATTCCAACTCTTAGTTATTATTCAGTCCCTAGTTCCGCAAGGTGCTCTGCATGAGCACAGGCATTTTGCCTGCCTACAGAATTTATATGATCTTGGACATAAAGGAAAGAGTATTTTCTATATATTTATACATATATTTT
>NW_009717403.1:0-4755 GCF_000703405.1 Apaloderma vittatum | reverse complement strand
GCAATAAAAACCTGAAGAAAAGTACAAAGATGAGTGTGTCTACAGAGCCATTGTGCTGTCTGCTCTGTTATATGGGTCTGAATCATGGGTCATCTACCGCCACCACCTGTGACTCCTCGAATGCTTCCATGAGCGTTGCCTCTGTACAATCCTAAACATCCACTGGACTGACTATGTGACTAATGTCACTGTCCTTGAACGGGCAGGGTTCACCAGTATTGAGGCCGTGCTGCTGAGGACGCAGCTGCGCTGGGCAAGGCACGTCTCCAGGATGGAGGATCACCGCCTCCCTGAGGTTGTGCTCTGTGGTGAACTCACCGCAGGCTGCTGCAACAGAGGAGCCCCAAAGAGGAGATACAAGGACTCTCTGAAACAATACCTCAGTTTTGGCCATATTGACTACTATCAGTGGTCCACTCTGGCCTCCAGTTGGGAGACATGGAGACACACCATCCATAACACTGCCTCCTTTGAGAAGGCACGTAGAATGAGTCTTGAGGAGAAAAGACAACACAGAAAGAACCATGCCTCACCAATACCGCCTAAGGAGACTTTCCGCTGTGCCTTTTGCAACCAGACTTGCCTATCCTGCACTGGCCTTTTTAGCCATCAGCGCACTTGTAGCAAGTGTGGGTAGAGCCCTTCCCATATCTTCATTCATGAAGCCCAGCCATGATGATGAATTAAGTAAAATACACTCTTTGTTTTCCAGGTGCACACCATCTTCACATTTCATCATCTCTCAGGGTTTGTTAAAATGCTTTTACTGAAATAAGTCCTTATCTTTCTATCTTAAATACAGAAAACAGAAATTAGTTATCCAAATACAGGAGCACAGAAAAACTAACTAGACATCCAAACAATTGCTTACTTTAAGTGGAATACAAACAGTTTTCAAACACTACTATTTGCATATTTTTGATACTGTATTTCACTTTCCATTAAAAAGCATGTTCCCGCTATTAAAAAAGTTGCAGTGGCAACGTTCTTCAGCTGAGAGAGTCTAACGAGACTGAAATAAACTATCTCAACTATTTTTTTTGTTGTTTTTCTTCAACGATTCTCTTCTTGGTATTTTATTTTATTTGGCTTATTACATGGGAAAGCAGTATTTACTTTAAAGGAAACTATGCAGCTTAGATGTGAACTATTATCTATGAAAACCCAGAAAGCTGCTGTGCAGCATAAGGGTTCCCAGACTGCTGTAAGCTCATAAACAAGGACAGGCCCTCTCTGCACGCAACTGTTTATACAAAAACAAAAAAAAGGACCATACAGGCAATCTTTTCCCGTTGTCTCAACCAGGTTCCTTTTCTCAGTCTTTACAGATGTTCTTCTGTGAAGTCTATTTCTCCCATGTCTCCAAATCTCTCTCACATTCAATTTCTCTCGCTGTTGTAGCTCTTCAAAAATTACACATAACACCACACGCTCGTTCTGGCTCTTTCAGGTTTATAGATCTATTTAATTACTTTATATCCTTTAAGGACAGAATTGCTTTTCTCCAGTCTTCCTTTTCTGAGTGCCAAGTGTAGAATCGTCGTGACACACGAGCAGGTTTCCTGTTCCTACCACAATTAAGTCATTGCATGAACACAAACCGATATTCCTCTGCAACAGTACTGAAGTGACTTGTTTCTATTGCAGTGAGCGATGGTAACACTGGATTCAAGTAATTTCCTAAAGCATCTATAAATGTGCAAAAAGAAGGGAAGCTTGATTCAAATGTACATTTACATGTAGCTTTAACAAACCAAATGGGGGAGATAAAAAGACTATTCATAGTTGCTTATCATTGGAGTTGTAATAAAAACACTGCTAAGAGATTAGAATGTTCCTATTCCCCCAGGAATTTCTGTCCCACAGCTTTCCAGTAAACTCTGCAAGAAGAGTCAGGAAGACTAACATATTTGGGCATTTAAAACTGTTATTTTAAAACAGTTTTTGCCAAGTCACAGGGTTTAGTACCCCTTTCTGAGGTAAAGAAGACGCAAAAATTGCAATTAAAGTTGATGTGGGCAATTTCTTACCCCCTCTGCCTATGAACTGCTGAATTGTGGCTGTACAAGGTGTCTGAAGTGAAAAGGGGTTACAAGTAGATACAGCCTTGAACTAGAGCTACCTTCTCTCAAAAGGAAACATCACTGGCTGAACGGTAGCAATTATTTCAGAATTAAGAATCAGTAACAAACAGTTCATTCCAATCCAACATCCAAAGTACGTATAAAAGATTTAAGAGCACTCACATGTTAAGGATTGCTGACTATTGAATAAATGCTTTTAAACCTGACTACATCTACCTCGTTATTCCTCTTTGAAGTCTGGGAGAAGGATGTTTTGCTTACTATGTAACCCCTTCCAAAATACCAGAGCAAACAAAGGAACAGAAAACCCATCCACGGGATGACTCAACAGACTTATGGGCTGAAAAGATAGGAATTGTCACGCTGTGCCAGGTGAAAAGCCTACAGGAGAGCTTATGGTCTGCTACAGGAACTTTAGAGGTATATATCTAACAAACACAAACATTCTAGGGAGGAAGGATGCAATAAAAAAGAAAAAAAAAACAACACAAGGAGGTGAAAAATGAAGAGGCTAAGAAAAGAGAGGTGCAAATCCCAAAGAGCAGCACAAAGAATGAGTCACTGCAAACCAACTGTCTCCTCATTCACCTGCAAACACCACACCTGTGGGCACCTGCACAATGCTGACCATTTGGAAAGGTATTTATTGTATGCCTTGTTAACATTTATTTACTAAGGTGTTTTCACCTTTCTCAGAGTTTAAAAATTCTGGTGTGAAAGGATTAAAAACATTAAATCCCTCATCAGCTACTGGCTGTATTTTGGAGTGTCATGTCCCTTCCTGGGAAGATGTCACCCACTTGTAACGAGCGATAGCATTGTAGAATTTTTCCTCAAAAGAATGGCTTTCTTTATAATACTTTAAAATAAATATAAAACAATAAAAACATTAAAACCAGTTAAACCAATATTTAATTATTAGTTTAACACCACAGACATGTAAGTCTCTTACCTTTGTTTTTGGATCCAGAATTTTTACACCATAGATTGAGATTTGCAATTCGACTTTGGGCGTTTTCTGGCCTTCGGATTTCTTGATATGTCTTGCAAACTATAGGATGAAAAATACAAGAGCAATTGCATTAATAGTAAGTTTTACTTTTATTACTCAGTTCCTCTCAACTCCTCCCACCTGAAGTTGCAGAGCAGTGAGCATCGTTCTGGTTTCCACATCCCACCATTTCTGCACTCACTCCTGTACACACGCACTGAGGGTACTTCTTGGGTGGTCCTCTAAGGAAATGGGATTTTTTTAAACTGGTTCAGTGTGAAAGCACTACAGCTGTCAACACCTAAGAAATACTTGATCTATCCTATTCTCACAGTTCAGTTGCTAACAGTTCACTAGATGATGGCGAGCCAACATTTTCTATGACTGGGTCGGGCAGGGTGTCCTATTCAATACTCTCCATCCTTTTCTAGTTTCTAGATCTGTCTTGGCTTTCTCACATAAACACTGAATATAAAGTAAGCAAAGTATCTCAAACTTGCTATTGCAAGGCAGTTCAGAAATACCATGCATTTGGGTAACTTCCTTAGCAAAGATATGGAATTGTTTTATATTTTGTTCTGTCACCAGCCCTTTTCCTCTCAAGTCTCTGACAGCCCAGAATGGTATTTTTTTCAAATGCATAAATAAGGAAAATGACTCAGTGACAGCCACAGGAGTTGGAGCCCCTGATTCACAGCTATATGTAAAAAAATCAGTGAGGACAATGACTTTTACTGGTATAAAGACTCTAGGATGTCTCTAGGGCGGTGACCTATCTTAAGAAGGGTCAGGCTTGGAAGGCAGCAGCCTGAATTACTATCTGATTGTGAAGTGTTTGGCTGTAGCCAACTAATACCTCCCCGCACAGCACCTAAACCCCTGATTTTAATTTTTTAAGTGATAGGGTTTGGGTTTTTGCTCTGTCCCTATTCCTGCAGCAACTAGTACGTGGGAAATCCTTCCATGCACTCAACTGCTTTACACAGTATGATTGTCTCCATCTGTTTTATTCCATTTTGCTTGTAGGCAGCTCTGCTCATAGTAAATTGTTAAATAGTTTTAAGAACCACCCTAAAGGCATAGTGTATGTTGATTAAATGCTTGGTTTTCCAACTGTAATCATCTCAGAGTCCTGAACAACAGCCACAACATTTTTTTTTGTTAAATAAGCAGATCTGAATAACTTGCACAAGTGTTAGAACAGCTGGCCAAAGCTTGCTCCAAATAGTCAAGAAGTCTTACAACACTGAGAATTATCCAGAAGACAATTCTGTGCCAAGAGTAAAGAAAGGGTGAACAAAATAACACTACCATGTCACCACTCTTAAAAGGCATAAAAACAGTACAAGAACTAGAGAATTCTGAATGAGACAAAATTAATGATGATCAATACGGATTAAAAATATCAGCTCGTCAAAATTGACAAAGCATTTGAATTTTGCATGCCACTAGATTTAGGAAATGAAGCAACACAACCAAAGTAATAGTTAAATTAGTTATATTCATCTCCAGATGTAGTTATAAACAGGAAACTGTCATTGGAACTTTCTAATAGGTTCCAGCAGGGTTTATTTCTTAACCATGACATTATTGAACAATGACCAGGAGTAAAGTAACTACTGACAAAACCCACAGGCGGAGAAGGGAAGTAAGTTTGCCGACAACACTAAGCTGTGTGGT
>NW_009717402.1:0-27578 GCF_000703405.1 Apaloderma vittatum | reverse complement strand
CCAAAGGCGGGGGTTTCTGGCCCGGGAGCGTGTGTCAGGTGAAACCAGTGGTTTTCCAGGCGTGTTTTCCCATTTTCCTCCCCATTGCCAGGGGCTCGGTGCTGGGTTTGGCACTGGGGGACGTTCCCCGCCGTGGCTGGGCCCGGGGAAATTATGGCAGAGGAACGTGGGGTTTTTTCACCCCCAAAGGTTGTATCATGTACTTTGGGGAGGTTCGGATCCCTTCGGAAATCTTTGGGAATATAAGCAAAAGGGTAACCTTCAGAAAAATTAAACGCGTGGCTTGGATCAAAATAATCCCAAGGTGGTTTGTGAGCGCTGCCAGGTTTATTCTTTTAACTCGACGAAGAAACAGCCCCCACAAAAGATGTAATAGTTATGTACAACAACTGGTGTATAATTTTTTTTTTTTAAATGTACTACATTTTATTTAGAGGTGCTGGATTCTAGGGCGTGATTTTATTCTTTTTTTTAATTGGCTGATGAAATGGATCAGCCAACACCAAACATGAAATTCTCGTGTTTAAATAGCCTCGCTCTCGAACTTCAAAAGTGCAGCTACCAGTACAGAACTTGTGAAAAAGAGCAAAGCCAATGAAAAATGATTGCGAGCGTCTCTGAAAGTCTGTTGCGGGTGGTGGCACTCGGACTTTTAGAAGTCTTCAGGAATACTTGAGTCGATGTGAAGGTTGTTTGTGTAAAAAATCATATTGTTCTAAGCGTCACGTAAAGGAAAAGCACAAAATGCAACTGAAAAGGCTTAATGGGATTTTCATCTGGTTACGTTCTGCTGTAGAAATAGTCTTTCTCCAGAGGGGACTTGTGTTAAAAAAATCACTGTGTCTTGTGACTTTTTTTTTTTTTCCTGGGGGTAAAAAGTAAAAGTCAGAAATGATAGATGCGTTATCAGGTCTTAATTATGTCCTAAGAGCAAGATAATCGTCTGGGTGCACTTTGTGCTCGTAACCACCTGCGCTGCCGAGAGCACAAGCACATCTTGTGTTTGCCCGTCCTGTGCGCCTTGAAAAATTAAGGAGAGACATTGCGTCAATCCTTGCCCTCTGGAGTTGTGCTTCAGGAGTGGCTGGAGCCGAGCATTGCGACCGAAAGACGCGATTTGCTTTGTTGTATTTCGGTGTATTTGCCTTTAGTGCCTAGAAACGGACAGCAGGTCTGGGTTTCGTGCTTTGTGCGTTCGGTTTGATGGGTGAATCTGATGGATTTGCTGATCCGTGCGGTCAGGACTGCTGAGATTTGGCTGCCAGCTGTGAGCAGGGCTGGGCTGGCCGTGCCGGCACATCTGGAGCGCTCCGGGGCTTCGAGCGAAGCCATGTCCTGCAGTGAGGTGTCGGGATGACGGCGTGTTCCCCTTTCCAGAAGCAGTTCCCGTCTTACCTGTTGCTCGGAGGATCCTGATGACCAGACACCGCTGAGTATTTCAGGCTGGGCTTGCTGGTATTTGTGCCTCCAATCCGTGACGCCATTAAAAAAATGTCGATAATTTCTCCAAGAGATCTGGTTCAACCCCGAAGCCTGAGGCAACCAGAATGGCACGTGGTGGAAAACTGAGGGTCTCTGAAGAACTGGAAGAAATGTCTTTGCTTGGCTTAAAAGCATGGCGTGTGCTCGTTGTTGACTGTTTAAGCTGTGGATTCCTCCAGTTTAGTGTCTGTGAGGGCCTTTATTCCTCCAGGGGATTGCATGAGCCACAATCGTACGGACGACCAAATTTTTGTCAGTGAATCGCGTGGATCGAAGCAGCTCACGTGGCTCAGGACAAAATACATGGGAGAGAGCTGGATAGAGCCTTCTTGTTCAACGAGTTCCAGCTACGGGGTAAATTTCCAGAGGGTGGCTGGAAGAACTGACTCCTGAATTGGTTAGAAATCTACATTTTCTTTAAAATGATGTGTTCTGATGCAAGGGTGACGAAACGAAAACCTGTCTTGACCAAGGAGCTGCAGCTTGTTGCCACGGCAATGCGGCGACATTCCCAGCCCTTACAGACTTCAGTTCAGGTCAAGCCCCTGTTCTCAGTCGGTGGAGAAATCTCGGTGGTTTTGGAGAGCAATTCGGAGAATTTATGTAAGACGCTGGATGGGGAGCTGCCTGCAAGCCAGCTAATAAGAAAAAGGAGGCAGAAGGATTTATGTGGAATTTAGGCCATCTGAATATGGCCCTAAGATGCGACTTAGTACTGCTAAGTAAGGTGTATTAACACTAAGAAGACTTGGCTTCAACTTCTATCCATTTCATCTGCTGCTGGTTACTAAGCAAATTTACATTTTTAACAGCTAGTTAAGGGCTGGGGCCTTCCTGGTTTGGTTTCCCGGCCGGAGAAAACGCCTCGTGCTGGGGCCAGCCCGGCTGGGGTTGTAGTCCCCACCCCAGGACCAGGGAAACGTTGAGCAGAAGTTTCTGATCCAGCTTATTGAGGACTTGGCGTGATCTGGCAGCGCAGGTTCACTCGCCGGACTTGGAGGAACGTCGCGAGCGCTCGAGTCGCTCTCAAGTGGCTCTCGAAGGGCAGGAGTTTATTTGGTTCGTGCTGCAGTCAGAGCTGGAAGGGCTGCTCTTCATCCCCAGAGCCTGATCTGCGTCGGGGTTTGCCGTGTAGCAGGGCCTGAAGGGCTCTCGAAGGTTTCGGTGCTCTGCTTCGAGGTAGAGTTTGGGATCTGACGGCCTCGAGGATGTTGAAGGGAATCACCTGGGTGAGGTTGCATCCTCATCGCACCTCCTGAATGTCTCTTGCTAAATCCAGGGCTATAGGGGAGGGGTGGAGAAAAAAAAAAAAAAAAGCTGTTCAAAATTCAAAAATGCTTTTAGGATCGTCCCGTTTCGAAACTTGCAACAGCCTGTGCCGATCCTGGGCAAGGAATTCCTCGCACTCGTGTCCTCTCGTTCCCGCGGCGCTGACCCAGTGTAATCCCGTGGGAGGAGGTGGCGGCCGTTTGTCAACTCGCGCACGTTGGGGAAGTCCCGTTTCCCCCTGGCGCGCATGGGACTTGTTAATTATGAACGCGTGCTGCTTAATTACGGTATCTGAAATGGGACAGGCTGGCTTCGCGGTTTCACGAGGTTCCTGAAAAGCGGGGAAGGTGGGAGAATCGCCAGCTTGCGAGTTTTCCCCGTCGACAGTGGAAAACAGCACCCATCGCACTTAAAAATTGGAAACCCAGCGCTGCGGCTGTTTTAGGTGCTGTATAAACCTTGTCTTTACCCTGACTGCTTGGGTCTAGTAGATGAAACTAGTGTGAGAAGGGAGTAGATAAGCAAGGTTGGAGGTGACTGCTGAAGATGGAGCGGTAGTTACGTCACCGTCCGCGTAGAACGTTCTCTCCTCCTAAACTCCTAAGGATACCGTGGACTGAAAACCATGTAAAACCAGTTTTTCTGCATCTTTAGAGGAAAGACTTTTCTGCCTTTCCCTCGTGGCCAACCAGGACAGGGTTGTGCCTCATTTCGGTCTGGCTGGTCCCGAGAGAAACCTCAGCCGCCCGCAGGAGGGTTTCATGTGGATTCTCCACTTCGGGACCAGAAGATTTCTTCAGCATCCTCCATCAGTGTGACACGAGGTTTTTGGGGTCGGTCGTGCACCGTGATTTCTACCAACCAAAGTTTCAGGACAGCACCAGAGCACAGTTTATGAAACTCTGCAGTTGTTTTCACCAAACCGTTATTAAAGTTTATGGGGTCATTCTGTGAGATTAAGGTAACGAGCGTAAGAGTACAGTGGCTGAAATTGTCTATATTTTAATTACATCATTCACTTAATCTTTCACGATTCTTGCGGGGAGTTGTCTTAAAATGTCTTAAAATTCCTTTGGTTTTTGAAAAGTTAGTGGCTTGTGCAACAAGTGAAATATTTATATTCTTCTTCTAGAAATATTTAATACTTTAGTCTGGGCTTCCAGCTTGTCAATTTGCATTAGTCTGATCTGACCGTCTGTGTCACACAGGGAAAATAATTCTGCCTGAGAGTATTCACAGAATTCCTGCAAATGCTGTTGGTACTGTAGCACCTTGCGTTTTGTTGTTTAGAAAAAGGTCATTGTTCTTGTTTTAAAAACTTAGTGGCGAAGGCTCTACCCAGCCAGATACTTCAATAATTTGGTCGTGTTTACATAATCAGAGTCTAAGGGCGTGTTTGTTTTCTCTGAGCAGAAACCCAGGATCCTTTCTGCCAAAACCCCCATCTACCTACATAGTATTTGCATACTGATTCCAAATTACCAGCTGGAATTTCCTCCTGCGAGGCCTTGGTTCCCTCCTCCCCGCCGTCCCCTCCAGTCTGGCTGTTGTCCTCTCTTTCTCAACACCCGCATTTCGAAGTTTTATTTTCAAGGGTGATGCGAAAGGGCTTGGAGCTGCAGCCCCTGCTGCTTCAGTGCTTCTTCACACGGAGTAAAATTACCTCTCGCTTAATGAGTCCTTGTTTTGCCACTTAACGAGCCCTTGCTTTGCATTTGTTTCATCTTATGCCATTGTTGGGCACATTCGTGGCTGATCCTGCCTTGCTTTGCTTCCAGAGTAAACGAATAATAAAAAGAGAGGAAAGGGTATTGGCTCTGGTGTGATGGAGCAGAGAGGTTGTCCTGTTACTCTGATACTTCCAGGGTTGGGAAAGAGAGTGATGTCTCGGATGAGCAGGACAGGCATCCTTATGCCACGCTTAAATAAATTCCAGCGCTGGGTTTGGAACCAAGGAGTCGTTTTCCCAAGCAGTGTAGACAAAAAACCTAGAATGAAGTAGCTTTTTAAGAAAACACTGAATTTGAAGTATTTTATTTTCCCTTTGCTGTTTCTTTCTTTTGTAATATCGTATTCCCCGGCGTCCCCAGAATTCCAGAGCAGCCAAGAGACACGAAAACCTTGTGAAGTGGTTTGCAGTGAAGTAACTTCAGCGTTTGTGTGACTCCCCGTGGGCCACTCAGCGTTAGGTTCTGGAAATCCCTGGGAGAATTGTAGAGAAGGGCAGGTTCTGTGCATGGCAGCACAACTGGAGTATATCTTCAAACACAACTAATCTTAAACAAAATATTTCCGTTAAAACAGCTTCGGAGTCACGGGTAACGTCTGTAAACCTGTTCAGGACGTGGGATTTCACAGATAGAGAAGCCAGCAGCCTAAGCAACGACGACTTTTTTGAGGATGGATTTTTGATTACATTTTTGAGGATAGGTTTATAACTTGTGGCAGAGGTGAGGTTGGTAAAAGGAGACTCAAAAATTACATTTCCGCAGAACTTTGAGCAGATTTTCTCCCTCTCTGTGCTCAGGGAAAGCACCGCGAGGTATTTTCTGCGTTTGTGCAGGTGCTGGGGCGAAGCACTGCCGTCGGTACATCTCGCTCGGTCCTCGCAGGGAGGTTGGCTTTTTGTGGGGTAGTAAATCCCTGTAGATGACCCAAACACACCAAAACCAAAGTGGGTAGAAAGCAAAAATGTGTTTATCCGTCAAAGGAGGAAGCGTATTGAAAATGTCAGCGGCTCAGCCTTCCAAAACGAGGGGTGAAACGTCCCACTTGATCGCTTTGCTGGCTTTGATCGTGCCGGGGATGCCCTTATTCCTTTGAAACCCATTGTAAAATTCCTCTTGAAAGTATTGTTATCTGGCTGATGTTTTTCCTGTGAGGGGCTTCTCTGAAGACTCGGAATAAATCCTTTGCTTTTCCTTCCGAAGCCTGTGGCATCGTTTTGTTCTCTTGCGCGTTTTCATCTGCTGCATATTCTTCAGCAAGGTTGTGGCTTAAGGTTATCCCTATCAAAAGCCCATCAGATAAAGAAGAAATCTTACAGAAAGAAGGCAAAGACAATCTAAATACAGCTGGCCACCTGGTATTTTTTTAAAAAAATAATATAGGATAATATTTTTTTTACTGTCATGCTGCATGAACTCTAATTCATCTTAAAGTAAATGAGAATATTTTAATATGTGTAGAGCTTCTGCTAGAAAAGCAGAAATGCTTTTGCTGCTAAAAATCTGCTACTGTTTCGTTAGTTTTTTTGTTCTGATCTGACAGATACACGACTAGAATACAAATACACAACTAGAATACAGGACGCGATCTGACTGAACGTATGCGGCAGCAGAACATCTATTTCTGGTTTGGATTTTAAGAAACAAACAAACCAGACCTGCTCACTCCTGAGCGTTCTGGATTTCCCGGAATTTAGGGAGCTGTTTTGAGTTTGGTGGTAGAACATGGCATATTGAACCACTCCAGCTGTTGCCTTCCTTTCAGCTGGAAAGCAGAGCCTGCCTCCCAGTGGAGGTGCTGGGGAGGATTATCTTCATCAACTGGGAGGTGGCTGGAGGAACTGGGAGAGCGACCCGCGACTCCGCTTCCCCGGGAACCAGAGGTTCTGGGGGTAATGCTGAAGCTCCGGGTTTGTTTTTATGCGGAGTACTTTTGCGCAGCGGCATTGATGTTCCCCTTTCTGTGCTCTTCTGCGTTGAATTTGTGTCTGTGCTTAAAAATCTAGAAGGGGAATCGGTGGTTTTGGATCTTCCACAGTTAATTTGCAAGTAGTGAAGGTCTTTCCCAGTAGGGAGATGCTTCGTCCATTAATTTCTTTGCTTCTCTGACACAAACGTGAAAACGTTTAATTTAGTTTGGCACTAAATACCTCTCTTGAACACTCTGAGAGCTGCTGGTGAGGAGGAATGGAAGCAATGTGTTGCCAATGGCTGGTAAATCACAGTGCCTGAGATGGGCAAGGCTCTTGTCGGCCTTGGTGGAAGTCGGAAGAAAAGGAGACAAAAAGTGTAGCAGCCCTGGATTGTGTTCCTGGCATGGCCGTTACTGTGTGGAATGACTCTGAATAGATGGTTTTATCACCCGCTTTTCCTCTCTGCACTAGAGGCAGCAGCGCCGTTAACTTCTTGGGAAGTGCTTTTGGGTTTGCTAACAATTGTTACCATCGAGCTGTGCTTTTTAAAAAAAGATGCATTTGTCAAGCCATTGAATATTTAATCTATCTTGTACGAGCTTAAGGAAAGTAAGTTTTGAAGTGTTTTAAACAGAATCTCACTCTCCCCCAGCATGCCCTGATGTTTCCTACAAGCGGGGCATGGACGTGCTTAGAAAATGTTGATGGCAAAAGGGCCTTTTTAACACCCACTCACCTTTCTAGAAATAACTGGATGTACCAAAAATCCATTTAGGAGAAAGCGCGGGTCTTTGCCCTCAAGAAATGTCAGCGGCTTCTGTCTGATTTAGTTCTGTGCTACCTGTTTGGGGTTTTTGTCCCTTTGGTGTAAGTGGGGGGAAAAAAAAAAAAAAAGAAAATATCAGTGTTTTGAAAGCTTTTTAGGTAATGTAACTCCTTCCTTTGTCCCAAGGTTTAGTTAATATAGTAGAAGGTCTCTCCTTAGGGCATACCTTCTTTCAGGTAATTCCTACCTTTACTGTATCTTGGTGTCTAACAAGTACATAATAATATATTTCTCCTAAATAACGTGCCTTCAGACTGCGTCCTGGGGAAGCAGGGCTATCATTTTACGAACGCAGCGTTAAAACGAGGGACGTAAATTAACCCCCTATAGGAATGTCTGAAATTTGAAGGCGTTGAGGCTGTAGCACTTGGAACCACCTTGGAAAAAAAAAGGGAGTAATGAGATCGTTGGCGGTGAGAGCAGGAGGTTAATCCTCTCACATCCCACTGGGCTCCCTCCCTCTTACCGCTCAGCCCGTTCGGGATAGCGGAAGAACAACCGCTTTTGTGGCGCTGATCTGCTGTTGGTTTAGGTGCCCGCAGTGACTCCTCGCCCGCGGCTCCGCTAAGTTGACACAAAAGCAAACCCACCCTCCTGCCCGGGGAAGGAGAGGGTTTAACCTGGATCAGCGGGCTAATCCGCCTCCTTCCGAGCCGCACGGGGTTGGGACAAGGGAGGGCGCGAGGAGCTGGGGGTTACGGCTGGAGGCAAACGGTGTGTTTTGATTAGCAGATTAGTTTGGCTCGAGCCGAACTGAAGCCGAGCCCTCGGGCCGTGAGCTTCGTGAGCAACCTCGACTGCCTCAGAGTGTCTCCGTCCGGGTCCCGGTGTGTCTTTCCTCGAGGTCTGTGCTTCACCAGAGCCCCCCTGCTGCCCAGCGGTGGTGTGGAGCCCAGGGAGAGACCCGTGTCTCTCGTGCAGGACCCGGAGCGAGACATCAAGGACTGGAGAGGATGTGAGGATTAAGTTCATTCTGGGTCTGCCTGCTTGAAAAAATGTCACAAAAACCTTCAGCCGAGTAGGTCTGACTTAGACATTGGGAAAAACTCCTACAGGGAAAGGGCTGTCAGAGACTGGCTGTGGTTGAATCCCCGTCCTTGGGTGTATTTAAAAGCCGTTCGATGTGGTGCTCAGGGATACGGTTTAGAAGCGGGCCCAGAAGATTTAGATAACGGACTTGCTGATCTCCAAGGTCTTTTCCACCCATAACGACTCCAGAATTCTCTACAATCCTGTTCTCCTTTCCTTAGCAAAGGCTCGTTGCTGGCCATGACGAGCCCCGCGTGGTCGGGTGGAGCTGCCGAGGAAGGGCGGGTTGATGGTGACCAAAGGGTTGGCGCCCCGAGCGTTTTTTCTTTCCCTCCTTGCCCCAAGGGGTGTCTGCTTGCGACAGAGCTGCGCGTCTCTCCCCAGTTGACTCTGTAGAGGTGTCCGTTGTGGAACAGGGGTGTGGGTCTTCCTGGCCAAGGGTTGTGTGGGTGTTTGAGAGGTGCCTAGAAGGTCTCCTTGGCTTTAGAAGTGATGCTGAGACCCAGACACCGGCCTGGGGAAGGATGGAGAGGCTGGAAAAGCAGCAGGAAGGGCCCCAGGACAGCATTTGCACTCGTGTGGAAACCGTTGGCCTCGGGAAACCAAGCGCCGAGGCTTCTCTGGGGAGCACGGCGTCATTTCCACCGTTCTCTGGAGCCCATTGGGCTTTCCCTCCTCTCAAGAAACGCGTGAAAACACTTCTGCTGTAGCTGCGAGGAACATCTGCTTTCAAATACAGCTGTGGTTTAGATCCATACTGCAAACCAGACCTTCTGCTGAGGTGACCGTGCGGTTTTCTTCTCGGCACCCCTCCCTGCCTTGGGCTCTGCCTCACTTCAGCTCCACAGGCAGTTCCTTCTGTGTACATCCATTTCTCTTCTATTTTTCCGCAGACAAGCACACGAACGCTTACAGATGGATAATAGTAATTTTTTCTTTTAATGTGAATGTTAACAAATCGCCTTCTTTTGGCAGGACTCGTTGGTAAGAGAATCCTAGCGTGCGTTCCTGGGACTGTTAATTGTGGCTGAAATGTTTTGGGGTTTTTGTGGGGGTATCTGGGTTTGAGGAGGGGTTGAAGTAGCACGTCGAGGAACAGGGCAGGGCACCGTGGGTACCTAACTCGAGCAGCAAATAGCCCACGGAAACTGCTTTCTGGAAGAGATTACTCGCCTCAGAGCTGAGTAGCTGGGTAAATAATACTGTTTGCAGACAGGTCATAGTTAGGAGATGTTTACATTTGCTGCGTATTTGAGCTGTGAATTATTGGTGTGGGGTTTTAAGCAAGACTTGCTTCCGCAAAGGGCAATAAATAAAACCTTGATGTGTGTAGCGGGGCGAAATCAATGTGCGTAACGATTGCTGGTTGCTGTAGGCTTTTTTTTTAAAAAGAGTTGCAGCAAGTGGATTGATTTATTTGTTTTTTACAAAAGACAAGTGAATTTATAACCACTGTATTTAATGGGGATTTTCCACCTTTTAGATTTCGCGCCGTCGCCTGTGACAGCTCCTGTTGAGTCATCCGGGACGGGAACATCTCGTATCGGCTGCTCTACCTGCACCTGCCAAGATGAGAAGTTGCATAAGGTTTCTTTTTCTTGTCAACTTGTGCTTTTATTGTGGCGCAATAATTATAAGCAGGTTGATTAGTAAACACATTCCTTTAAGGATTTTTTTTTTGTTTTTCTCGTTTCACAAAAGTTTTTTTCTAAAACTCGAGGGTGTAACAGTATTAATGTAAGTAGCGTATTGGGCCAAATCACCGATTATGGATTAAGCAGGACCACTCCTGAAAACTGCCAGTTCCCTTCTGCGGGCTCTGGGATGGGCGTGCTGGTTGCTGCTTCTCACCCCTCCTGAAAAAACTTACCTCTGGTCTTAGGCTTTCACCTTCGTGAAACACAATTAGGTATAAACGGAGCAGCTATCATTACGAAACGTTCGCTGGCACAGTTTTTCAATTAAAAAACCATTCGCTTGCATGACTTTTAATTTTCTGATAGTCTTGCATGAATTAGCGGCTCCTTCTTCCAGGATTTAACATGCCCAGCTTTTTCCACATCGGTTTGAACACCAATTCTTCAAAAACGCCGACGGGATTACGTGGTGCCAGGATGGATGCGTGTTCTATAAGAGCCCGAGTGTTCACAGCTGATCTGCAGACCGAACCAGCAAATTAGAGATATTTTCGTGTATCATGTATTCTTATTTGTCGGTGATTAAGCCTCATCATCATCTAACTAACACTAAAACCACTGAGGCTGTCCTGCTTTCCATTCCCTGCCCCAGAATGTTCAGATTACTTACCCTCCTTTCACTGGTGCTTCCAACATTGGTGACGTGACCACAGATTGTATTTCAACAAATTTTTAAAACTTTATATTTATCTGTCAGAGGTTTTTCCTGTTGTTTGGTACTTCTAAAAAGCAGAATATGGGATAGTGAACAGTGCGTGCCTTTCAAATTTGGCATAACCTTGAAATTTTCCTTTTTCTGTGTAAAAAAAACCCCTACTTTGATAGAGGTTGCACTGACGTAGTTGGCAGTCACCCCCTTGCCGACAGGTCGGAGTTTACCACTAACGTTTTCTTTTCCTCTTTCCAGCTCTTTCCGGATCCCTGCCTGATCGATCCATGTTCCCCACCTCTCCCTGGTAACCTCCTGCAAGCAGCCAGAATGAAGTTGAAGCATAACATCAACCCCGTTCTTCTGCAGTTGATAAACTTTGTAATCCTGCTGTACTCCTTGGTAACGTACGTTCCCTGGTACATCTTTTCAAGCTCGAGGCAGGCGATAGAAAAAGCCAAGCAGGTGAAAGCTAAACCTGTGAATAACAAGCCCGGGGGCGCGTACAGATCCGTGAACAGCCTGCACTGTTTAGCTTCGGTTTTATATCCCGGGTGCGACACCCTCGACAAAGTTTTTAAGTACGCGAAAACGAAATTTAAGGACAAAAAACTCCTGGGCACGCGGGAGGTCCTCAAAGAGGAGGATGAAATCCAGCCGTCGGGAAAAGTTTTTAAAAAGGTGAGTCTCTCCTCGCAGCCCCGCCGGTGAGAAGTTTCGCAAAGCGCATTTCATAGAATCACAGAATGGCATAGGCTGGAAGGGACCTTAGGGATCATCTAGGGGGGAAAGTAAGTCTCTCTGCATAGATTAAGTAATTGGGAAAAGAGTTAAATGATCTAATTCCTGATCCTTCCTTACTGGGCATTTAACCCAGATGTCAGCCTTCTTGAGGAGATACCCCTTCTTATGGTCTCAGCCAAAGAAAAAGCACAAATATATTTCCTCAGGATGTTTTAGGTATTTGGTTTTTATATTTAGCTGATGATAAAGTTCTCCTTTTGGGAGAATTATGAAAAGCTTCCCTCTGTGTTGTTCTCAACTATGATCTGATAAATACAGAAAAATTACTAAATGCCTGTTCTCGCATGTGCCCTTCTAGGAAACGGAACTGTAAATGAAGGATTTACTGTTTTGTCCTGTCAATTGAGGCCTCAGATGAATTTTCTCTTTGGAAAAGCATTGCACAAGCTTCAGTTGGATTTTTTTTGGGGGGTGTGGAGTGTCTTTCAGTCTGGTTTAAGGTGAACTACTCTGGTGTGGGGAGCGTTGTGATTTCGGTACAAAACTGTTGTTTTATACTGAAGGGGCTGAGTTTTAGAGTCTTTTGAGACCTGCACTCTCAGTTGCTGCTTTGTGTTTGTTCAGAGGCATCTAAAAATGCAGTTTTGCCTGGAGCAAGTCAAGATACCATTAAGAGGATACATGTACGTGCGCAGATCTGTGCTAAAGGTCCCCCCTTCTGTACTGGAAGTCGTTAAATTGCTGTAAAGATAATTTTCAGTTAAGATCAGTTTTCTCAAAGAAAAATGTGTCTCTTTGTATAACAAAGGATTCCTTCAGCGCTGATAGTTCTGATTCGGAAGTGTGACAAAGTAGAATTCGGTCAGTAACGCAACACGTGACAGAGTTTATTCTGGTCAAATCTTTGTACCAACTTTGTTCATGAAACTTTCCCCCTGCCCCTCATGTTTTGGTACGAAGGAGGCGCTGGGGACACCTCATTTTCCTTTTTCTGATTTTTTTTTTCACGTTTCTCTGCCTTGTTCCCCTGTAAAGTTCATGTTGTACAAGAGTGTGGATCAGAGTTTCGGCTGCCCGGGCTCTGCTCTCAGGTTTTCCAACGTAATTAGTACCTTAGGGCTTAAGAATTTAGGAGTTTTAGCCTGTTGGGTTATGCAAGCAAAGTATTCTGAATATTGGAAAGCTGAAGAATGTTGGTGTTGACCTACTTGAATTACTTGTTTCTGAGTATTTAGACTTAGACGAAATTACCCAACTTAAGTAATTTCTAAGCTTGACACAACAGTTCATTATGGTCCGTTGCCACGCTTGCCCTCAAATTACTTTGTTCCAAGTTGTGGCATTATTGCCTAAGTCTACTTGTATTTTATTCTGTTTTTCCTTTCCAATAAGGACTGCAGTGTTTCTTAATACCTCACCACATGTTCTAGCAGGTGAAGAAAATCAGAAAATGTCACAAGGGAGCTTGTTTGTTCTGAATGTCAGGGCTCTTTTGCTTTTTGCCTTTCCACAACACGCATCTCTTTATTGCCTAATTAACGATTTCTTAATGAATGGGGTAAATATGTCTCTCAAAAGTAAAATGTTAAGCTCCCGATTCTTGGGAGAACTGAGCGGGCTCACACTTGTGGCAAAGATTATTTAAAGCTAGATATTTACCATCTCTGAGATGCTACATAAATGTATTGAGAGCAGGGACAGCCCAGGTCATCTGTGAGTTCTTGGCTTTTTATGGCAGTTTGCTGTTCAGAAGGGTTATTTATTCCTGTGTAGTTGCCCAAGTAGCAGAAATTCACAGATACCAGTGAAACACAGGCACGCACTTCTGGTTACTTTGTTGAAAAACTAAATATATTTAGTTTTTCCTTCTGTGCTGCCCCTTTAGTGGAGGGATGGGAGAGCAGACCTAATGCTGATTCCATGAAACTGTATTTAAGTCAGTATAAAACAACGTTGAAAATACATTAAGATGGAACTAATTGGAAAAAGTAAAGAACTTCAGCAGAGCTTCCATCTTATGATGCCCAAAAGATGAACTTGGTTTTGCTGGTTGATTATTTTCTGTCCTCTGGGTTCCAGGTTATGTTGTCACGTGCTGGCTTCTATCTACCTGCCTGCCTGGATTTTGCTTTGTGTGTCTTCTTTTGTTGTTGTTTTTGGGGGGTGTGTTCATTTGTTTTCTACTGCTTTAAAAAGAGTAAATAATATTTTAGGGCAGCGTTTTTCAGCTGCGATCCGTGCTTTCACTTGCAAAAGGCCAAAAATAAACATTTAGAATAAACTCTGCATTATTTTTAATACGCTTTCTGCAGGGAATTGTGTTTAATTTACCATCACAAGTTCTCCAGGTTGTAGCCAAGGTTCCTCAACCCCTAGAAGCTACTTTTAAGAGGACCTTGAAAGGTAGCTGAGGACTTCAGTGACCACGTGTGCCTGCGGCTGCTTTGAGAACATTTTATGACACCTTCACAGCAAAAATTTGCATAAAGTCGCGCTAAAAATCCAGGTTGAAGACATCTTCACTGTGCATCAAGTATTCTATCTCTGTGCTTTGCTGGATTCCCAAATATTAACGCAGTACTGATGGTTAATAATATTTTCCAGCGCAGCGAGTATTTTCAGTCATTTGCAGTTTAAATAGATCTGCACTAGAGGGCGATATTTTTCTATTAAATGTAGCCGTTTCTACTAAATGTGTTTTCTACTAAATGCAGCCGTTCGGTGGTGCCACCTCTTCTAATTTAATGTGGCTCTCCAGTCAGTTCTCAGGGATCTTGACTTATTTGGCCTTTCTCTTGCAGCCTCTTGCAGAGAGTTGGTTTATTTCCCTGTGCGGGCAGTTGGCCAGCAGAAATAAGGTCTGAAAGGTGGAAAATCAAATGTATGTGAACATTTAGAAGAGTGTTGTGGAGGTTTAGAAGGAAAATATTAGCAAAAGCTACTGAGGACAGGACCAAGGAGGGAGATGGATTTGCAGAAGTGCTCAAAGATAAGGAATGTAAAGAGGTGGAAGGTGGCAAGGAAATAAAAACTCAAAGTAGCTGCACTGAGAAGCTCTTCTGTTGTTACACCTCAGCATTCTTCAGAAATACAGCTGTATTTCGATATATAGAGAAAAACAACTGCTGGAGTTCCTTTCTGGGGATATTCTAAGCTTTTAGGGAAGGAAAGCAGCAATAAGGTCATCTTTTCTCTGCTCTGTGGCAAACTTGTTTAAGCAATGGGGATAATTTATTTCAGAGAATTAAATTAAATTCAGCTAATGAACCCGTCAGGAATTTCCAAAACCGCTGCCTTTGGTGGGAGAGGTGGGAAAGGCAAAAATATCCCTAATTGGAATTAAATTTCCAAACTTGTGGAATTTGTAGGATAGGAAGAAGTGCGATATTTTCTTTGGAAGCGGTGGCAGTTTCTCACACCGGTAAAACCGGGTTTGTCCTGCTCGGTAAGTAGGTTAATGAGGCTGTACCAGGTACAGCTCAGGTACCCAAGAGCGAGCTTCAGCAGGTTGAAAAAATGCTTTGGCAGAAGAAATCTGTTGGCTTATTTATTTATTTTATTTTTTTTCACCTGCTAGAGGTCAGGAGAGATTTTCAGTTACATTTTATTAAGAAGGTGGATGTGGAAATACAGACTGACTAGAAATGTAGCGACGTGCCAAAAAGTCGTTAGATTTTACAGCCCGCGAGTCTGGAATTTAGTTAGAGCTGATAAATGAAATGTGGAAAACAATGGGGGGCGAGGGAGGTGTTTGCCTTTCCTAGCTTTTTATTTAAGTGTTTGCTTGCATTTAGCTGTGTAGACAAAGTGTGAATACTTGGACTAATAAAAATTACATTTTTTTTTCAAAATTTGTCAGGGTGCTTGTGTAACAACATGGGTAAGGTATAATGATTTAGGAACTGGGTTTTCAGTGTAAAACATCTTCTTACTACTACAGCTGTATATGAAAATATCTGGGATATTCTCAAAGAAATAGCCTGTCACTCAGTGAAAAAATATTACTGCAAGGTGTAAGTGCACACATAGAAATCTGTGAGAGTGACCTGTGAATCCAAATCCAGCCCCAGCTCTCCCGTAAAGAAAAGGGAGATTGCTTAATCTTTTCCACGTGACTTTCCAGCACTGAGATTTGTCAGTAATTTCCAGTGCAGTGTTCTGTCCCTCTGCTATTTAACAGTAAAAAAGGGCAAAAAGACGACTCCTCTCCCCCCTGACCTGTGTTTGGGAACAAGGGAAAGGGATTTCACAATCTCTGACCCATCGGTGTGCTGCCCTCAGCATCCCGGCTTCCCGAATTTTTGATTAATTTGTTTAGTAAGAATGGGCACCTAAATATTTGGATGCCCAAACATCCAAGAAAGCAAATGTGGAGAAGGTGTCATAGCAGCTTTACTTAAAATAAAACAAAACCTTTGTGAAAAACGGAAGGTTTGGGGGTCGGATAACCACAAAGGGTGTCTGAAGTACGGTGGGAATCATGTGTTTTCCTGATGTGAAAATAGAAACTGAGGTGATAACGTGCGTGGAGATATCTCGGCATTTGTGTCGGAGCTGCCACAGCCCCCCTGGTTTTTGGCAAGAATATTATTTGTTATCTCAGATAAACCGCTGTTATAATTCAAGCAAGCGTTGCTTCAAACCTCTGCAGGTTCTCGATGCGGGTGGAGGCGCAGCAGGACGCGCCTTTAAGGATTTTAATTTTCTCACTTGGATTTATTATTCTGATCAGGTCATCCTGGGCAAGTACACCTGGCTTTCCTATGAGGATGTGTACGTTAGAGCCGTTAATTTTGGGAAGGGCTTGGCAGTCCTGGGGCAGCAACCAAAGACCAACATCGCGATCTTCTGCGAGACCCGGGCGGAGTGGATGATCGCAGCCCAGGCGTGCTTCATGTGCAACTACCAGCGTGAGTAACCCCTCTCCCCACATTTCTGGGTCTTTCAATGTGGCAGCGCAGGGCAAGGACAAACCTTCCTCTTTTTTCCCTTTGGGAACAGAGAAAAAATCATCTAGGGCTTGTCCAGAACATGTAAAATTACAAATAGGAAATAAAAAAGCGGAGGCTGTGCGCTTTGTAGCGTCTTACTGTGTCTCTGCTGGCAGATGGAGCACGGTTTTGGTAAGTATAGCTCGCTCAGTGAACTTGTGAGTGGTTTGTTTTCCTGTCGTCTTAAATCCGTGCAGATTTCCAAGTTTCTAAAGACAAACAAACAAAAATCGCACATGAATTCATTGACTCGGTTTTAGGAGTCAATGTCAAACCTTCATGTGTGCCCTGTAAGTTTTGTTTTAACTGGATGTTTTGTCAGTTCTTCAATTTAGGTTTGAGTTTTCATTGTATCGTTATCTCAAAAAAATGGAAGGGCATGGGTGAGTCCTGACCTGATTTTGGAGAACATTTTTAAATTCAAAAGTTGCTTAGTGCCTCCCTTTACCGAACTGCAAGTCATTCCTTAACTCAAACCTTAGGCTGAGCTGATCTAAATTTTTTTTTTTGTATTTTTCTTTCTTCTCTCCACCTCTTGACTTTCTCATGGTCCGTTGCACATCACTTAATTACATCCTAATTTAACCCGAGTGCTGGTTTGAGATTGTGCTCGAGGACAAGCTTGAGTCCTAGTTAGTACTTCAGAAACCTTCAGACTGTATTTACTTCTGGTGAAGGATTTATAGTGGATCTCATTCCCCAGTACAGGCTGGGGGTAAACTGGACAGAGAGAGCAGCTGTGAAGAGGAGGACCTGGTGGGCAATGAGTGAGCCACAAGGATGTGGTACCAGCAGCATCCCGGGTGGCAGTAGCGTGGGTGTAGTGAGTAGGGTCCAAGGAAGTGATCCTCCTCCTCCACGTCCAGGGCACTGTGTCCAGTCTGGGGCTTCCCAGTAGGGGAAGAGAAAGCTGTTGACGTGCTGGAGTGAGTCCAGTGGAGGGCTGCCAAGATGCTGAGGGGGCTGGGGAACGCGACACGGGAGGAGAGGCCGGTCGAGCGGGGTCTGATCAGCGCTGGGATGAGCGAGCTGAGCTCTTGCCGCTGTCCCAAGCGTCTGGTGGGAGCACGCCGAGGAGACGGAGCCGGGCTCTGCTCAGAGGTCGTTCCCGTAAGGCTGGAGGCAACGGGCGGGAGCTGAAACGGGAAAATTTGCTTAGATACCAGGACAGACTTCTTCCCTGCGAGGGTGGTTAAATGCCGGAACAGGAGCCTGGGACGGTTGTGAGATCTCCATCGCTGAAGATGTTCAAAACCAGCCTGGCCGTGGCCCCGAGCCCTCTGCGGTAACGAAGGTTTCTGTGCAGGTGATCTTGCCGGGTGCTTTCCCAGCTCAGTTCCGGGGTGGTTTTGGTCCTTTCCTCAGCGAGCGACTGCTGCTGCCTTGCCTGCCGGAGCAGAGATCTGCACGGGCTCTTCTCAGATGAGATGCTGGCGTTGCTTTTCAGCTACGTGTCTTGTGATACACCGTGACAGTCCCCTTTTATCACTTCTGGGGTCTGTTAGATTCTTGGGGACTGTCCTGGGAATAAACGCAAAGCCATATTGTAGTTATTTTTATTTTTATTTTTATTTTTATTTTTTCTCTGGAAGTGAAGCGCGCTTACAAACCCTAGGAGAATTTCGTAATTCGAGGCCGGGGGAGGGCAAAAGAAATGATCTGAGATAGCGGCTGGGTGTCGTGTGCGGAATGGCATGCCTGCGTTTGTGGCTTTGCTGGATTCGTGTTTTAAATTCCCTTAGTGAGACGTGCTCCGGCGCACTGTCTGACGTGGTGTTTCGCATCCAGGCTGGATGTCATCTGAACGTGAACTTGGCTGACTCGCGCCGTGGCGGCCGACGACGATACCGTGCAGCGCCCGCGGTCGGTCTGCTGGGGGAGTTAGAAAATTCCGATGATGTAGAAGAAGCGGTGGGGGAAAATTAATGCTGCACATGACTTCTCCGAGCGTTTTTTGACTTCTCCGAGCGTTTTTTGACTTCTCCGAGCGTTTTTTGACTTCTCCGAGCGTTTTTTGACTTCTCTGAGCGTTTTTTGACTTCTCTGAGCACTTTTTCACTTCTCTGAGCATTTTGTCACTTCACAAGCCTCGCAACGGCTCCCTGCTGCGGTAGGGTTGTGCCGTTCTTTCCCAGCGTGGAATGTGTTGAATCTGAGGGGCCGTGCCCGGAACTGCTGCGCAGGGAGCAGGTTCATCTCCTCGTAGGTCGCGTTGCAGAGGATATATATGCCTTTTGTACCACGCAGCTAAAGCAGGGAGAGTAGTTTTTATGCCAATCAAGTGGGTTTGTGATGAGAAATGCTTGCTTGGTGGTACCTTTTACATTGCTTGGAGCTCTCTACGTCTTGTCATTGCGGAGGGTAGAGTGAGATTGCTAGCTTATAAATGGGGAAAAAAGTACGAACACGAAAACAGATTTTCTTCCAAAGTGTCTCCCCTTCATCTGTGTGAAGAGCTCTTCACCGGCGTGGGCAGGTAGAACACCCGAGGTGTCACCCAACCCTGCAGCCCGTAGGAGAGGCTGCGTTCCGTTTGTCGAGCGTGCCTTCCCGCACTCTTGAGCCCAAGTGATTTTGTCGGAACCCATTTGGCTAAAACCTTCAAAGGTACATTTTTATTTTTGACGTGTGGTGGGTGCCGAAATAATAAATGGTGGAGGTTCCGTTTGTCTTTTTAGGGCAAGGCTTTGTTCTTGTCGTTAACCAGCTGTGTCTGGGATTTTTCTTTCAGTCGGATTCCGAGAGCTTAGTTGTAGGTGAGTAATTAACCACTGAAGTGGTTATTTCGGAGCTTGTGCTTCTCTTGTTGGCTCGGGGAAACTGAATTTCTGCGAGATGTTTATGTAACAGGGGTCACTGCAGTGAGTAGGGAGAGCTCGTGGGAACTCGGCAAGACGCTCGTCTGGACTCTGCTCCCACCAAATTAAAGAAAACACAGAGCATGTGCGTTTGCCCTGCGACAGTTCTCAACTATGATGGACTGTTTTAACAAGGGAAAAAATTAAAGTAGAGGTCAGCTGTTTGCTTTTCCGGGTAAGAAAAGTGCTTTTTCGAGTTCTTCCCTGGTATTCTGTGCTGGGTGAGTGACTCCCTGGGGTTCACATCTCCAAGTGCCGCAGTGCACAAGGTGTAGGTACAGCCCTAAGGTACGAGGGAGTGGCTTCTTTTAATAATAATATATATGTATATATTCAAATATTCAGCTAAACCAAGACCGACAGATTAGTCAAGACTAGAAAGACTAAAATACAAAAGAGATCAGATACCTGATGTAACAAAAGCTGATGTTGTCAGCATTAAGGATTGTCTAGGTTGACCTTACAGCTTTTTTTGCATTCTGCTTGGAAAATAGATTTGTTTATTTCTTTTTTTTACTAAGACCAGTACCTCTCTTCCTTTCTGAGCTGCCTTTTCCTTCCCCAGTCTCTTCCTGTCTTCTCTCACGCAGTTCCCTCCAAAATGGCAGGAAATTAAATAGGACTTTTCAACTGTGACTATGAAATAATTGCAGTTTAGCACTTGTTGAGCCATCCTTAAATACAGGAAAACGTGTTTCTAATGGGTGGTTTCCTGAATCTTTTCTCTCCTTGCTCTTCTGTATTTTCATTGCGTCAGTTCCGTGCCTAAAAATTCAAATGATTAATCCTTTTGCAGTGGGTTGACCCTCCGCTCCATCCCTCCCCTCCTCAGCCGGGCAGGGGAGATTAAAATACAACAAAAAGCTCGTGAGTCGAGATAAGGACAAGAGAAATGACCATCCTGGGCAAAACAGACTCGGCTTAGGGCAAAATTAATTCAGTCAATCACATCAGATTTAGGCAACGAGAAATTAAGCCAAATCTTAAAAAGCCTTGAAAAATAGTGAACAGCCTTACAGGAATGGCTGGTTTTTATTCAGTCTGGGAATAGCTTGAAATTATGCCGTGTTTAAATCCGTGTAACATGTATTTTTTTTTGTTTTAATAGCACAAAACTCTACCACCTTTATATGAGCTGGCAAATATTTTCACAGCGTCGCCTGACCTAGAACGGGTTAATCTTTATTTTTTGCCATAAACTATACTTAAAAGTATATAATTAAAAAGTATATAAATATAATTTTATTTTCTGCCCCCATTTTCCCTTTCAGTCGTTACTCTGTACGCTACTCTGGGAGGGCCAGCGATCGTCCACGGGCTGAACGAAACGGAGGTGACCACCATCATCACCAGCAAAGAACTGATGCAAACAAAACTGAAGGTCAGAAAACTCGTTCTTTGTCTCTCTTTCCCCCGGTTTTGCCGAAAGGCCGTAGGGAGCCGTGATTGATTCCCTTCCTGCAGGGCGGGCGCTGCTTTTCGAATGAGATTTATGCGCCTGTCTTGGGGTGCAGAACAAATGATAGCTCAGCCTGCAGCGAGGCGAAGCAGCTGAGTTGTGATCATGCCCCTGATGCATTGCCCGATGTTTTTCCGGCGGAGAATAACTCTTCACCCTAACGGTTGGGCGCTCGAAGAGCAAGAGTGTGCGAAACGCCAAAACACCCAGAAAACTTTTTTTTGATTTCCTGCCCCCGATTGAGCACACAAGTGGAACGACAAATCCGCCTGAGTTTCTTCCTCGTGTGTTTTGGGCAAACTAGACCCTTTTCACACAAGGCAATGGTTTTGATGGAAACCTGTGGTTGAATTTTGAATGAGAATTTCCCAAACCTTATTTTTTTTTATTTTTTTAAGCTACTAGAATGATGATTTATATACAGCGTGCATTTATTTCAGCTTGCAGGAAGAGAATGAAATTCTTCTGCTGGGGATGATAATTTCTTCCACTAGGACACTGATAAATATTTTAGAGTTCACATTTTCTCTCAGATGCTGAACTGGTGCTTAACTAGTCATTTTCTGTATCTTTGCCAGCAGCTGCTTATTTTTAAATAGCATAATTATCAAGTAGCAACATAAGAATTATTGGGAGCCCAGTGACGCTCTCAGCGTTCTTTGGGAGTGGAAAGTCAGTTATCTCTGCAAATCATTGCAGCCTCATTCGCGGGCTTTCCTTGGAATGATCAGCAAGCAGTTGGGAAAGTTTTTGGACTTGTAAGTGGAAAATTCAATTGGTCCCACAAATCTAAATGCGGAAAGTTTCAAGCTTTGTGGCTGTTGGAGCTTATCCTCTGATATTTTAAATCCTCAGGTTTTTTTATGTCGGTGTTGTTTGGTTTTTTAACGTATACAGTAGGTAGGTGCGTGTTTTGTGGAGTTCTTTTGTATTTCTTTTTTCCTTCCCTGTTGGCACAAACCTCACGTTTCCGGACGCGTTTTCATTTCCACAGGAGATTGTTTCTCAAGTCCCGCTGCTGCGACATATTATCACGGTGGACGGCAAACCCACGACGTGGTCGGAGTTTCCCAAGGGCGTCATCATCCACACGATGGCCTCGGTGCAAGCCATGGGGGCCAAGGCTGACACCGGTACGTTGTCTCCTCTCCTCTCGTTTGGCGTCCTGCTTGTTGAGTAAACCGGTAGATCTTGGTCGCTTTTAGTGCGTTTCTGGAAGTATCACTCTGTGAATTCCTTCGATCCCCATCTCTGGAGCTGGAATTCAGAATTTCAGGAGGTGGTGTAACTAGCATCGGAGCAAATTTTTGATTCTTGACTCTGAAGAGCTGCTAAACCTGGGTTCCGAGATGTTGGTCTGTTCAGCAGTTGCTGTCTTCTCTTATTATTCTTTGTGTTTTCGGGATCTTTTAACCGCTGAAGGCAAATGAATGTCGCTTTAGGAGTAGGGTGGGTGGTTAATCCGTCTGCTCCGGATGTTCAGGGGGTGGCAGGTTTGCTCCAACACCGTGACCTCTCCTTTTCTTTAAAAGATGGTTTTGCTTTTCTGACGCCCCGGTTTTATGCTAAAACCCTTTCGGACAACACCAACGGAAAAAACCCATCTGTAATTCAGTAGCTCCTTGAGATCTGTCAACCTGTGCTGAAATAAGTTGTATCTGACGGGCTTTCCTCACATCACGTGTTCTCTTTCTTTTTTTGTTGCCGTTGTTGCTTTTCAACAGGAATTGCAGGAAGCAAGCAGCAAGCCAGGCCCGTGCCCTCGGACATCGCGGTGATCATGTACACCAGCGGCTCCACGGGAGTCCCCAAGGGCGTCATGATCTCCCATTGCAACATCATCGCCGGCATCACTGGAATGGCCGAGAGGATTCCCAACCTGGGGTACGCACCGACAGCTCCTCACCTGTCCCAGAGCTCTGAATATTTTGGAAAAAATATCCTCGAGCTCAAAGGGCTTTTTCCACTCTCTTGAGCTTTTTGGAGTGGGCTCTGTGTTGAGCTTCTAAACGTCCTTTACAGGGAAAAAGACATTTATATCGGCTATTTGCCTCTTGCCCACGTGCTGGAGCTGAGTGCTGAGCTCGTGTGTCTGTCTCACGGGTGTCCCATCGGTTACTCTTCGCCTCAGACGCTGGCTGACCAGGTATGTGGAAAACGTTTGCCCTTCTGGGAGGAAAAAAAAATAACAAAATGACTCAGGTCTTTGTCACATTTCTTAAAAACTTAGACAGATCTTTTCTGCGGTTTGTAAGATGGGCTGTTGGCGGTTATGGCTGGTACTCTGGGCTAGTTTTAATTGTTAAAATGTAATTTAAATGAAAATGATTTCTTAAAAGATGCACTGTGTTTGTTTCCCGCGTTAAAAATCTCAAATGTGTCTGCTAGTAAACTTGTTCTTCGCTTTAGTCCTCTAAAATCAAGAAAGGAAGCAAAGGTGATGTTACTACCCTTAAGCCGACCCTAATGGCAGCTGTCCCGGTAAGTGAAGGATAAATCATTTTTAAATTATTTTCAAAATGTGATTAATAATTCAAATTTTGAACAAGAAAATTCATGCAACGTTTAGGATTTTCATTTCTCAGTGCGAAAGTTAATCTTCTTGTGTAACTAGGAAATCATGGATCGGATCTACAAAAACGTCATGAACAAAGTGAATGAAATGACGAGTTTCCAGCGGAATCTCTTTATATTGGCCTACAACTACAAAATGGAGCAGATTTCCAAAGGTTACACTACCCCGCTCTGCGATAGGTAATTTTATTTTTAATGACACCAGAGGAACGCTTATCAAAGTCAGCAGCATCTCATCTTTCTTGTGTCTTTTCCTTTGCTTTAATGGTGACGCTCTGAACGTGAACAAGTCTGTCACTAAGTGAAAATTGAAACAACAAATGGGTGATTCCTGCAATGGTTTTAAATATTTCCTCATACAATTTGAGTGTTATTTAACTTGAAACTGATCGCATCTGTTGCATTATTTTCCTGAGGACTTTAATAATGGATTGATACAATTCTTTGGTGAAGTCTATTCCTATAGGTAACTGCAGACTTCACGTTTCCACACAAGTGAAATTGTAGAATATTTCAAGTTGGAAGGAACCCCTAAGAGTTAACTCCCAACTTCCGTGAGACTAAAGGATAATATAATTTTAGAGTTTATATAGTGGACATAAATTATTTTTGGAGGGGAAAATCACAGAGCTTCACTGTCTTACTAAATTTACGTTCTTGGAAGATTTAATCCACCTTGAAATGAGAACGTGGGAAAAAAGCTCTGTGGAAAGCGTCAGAGTTTGCCTTGAACGCCCTAAAAGCTTATTCCAAGCTGGGAGAATTCACTTTACCTACACGATGCGGCGAATCCACACTTTGCATCCCCTTTTTGCCTTTTTTTTTTAGCCTTATTTTCCGGAAAGTGCGGCTGCTGCTCGGCGGGAAGATCCGCATCCTGCTCTGCGGAGGAGCTCCGCTCTCGGCGGCCACGCAGCGCTTCATGAACATTTGCTTCTGCTGCCCCGTGGGACAGGGCTACGGGCTCACCGAGTCCGCCGGCGCCGGCACCATCACGGAAGGTCGGTGTGGGAGCCCGAAAACCTCACGCCGCCGAGTTTTTGGCGTTACTCATGGTCGTGGATGTGTAAAACCCCCACGTAAAGCGAACGTTCTCGCCTGGGATTAAGAGGGGTGGGTTTAAGGCTTTGGGGCACTTGGTTGAACGGGGAAAAAAGAAAATTATTTCAGGTTTTGGTGAGGAAGTCGAAGCGGTAGGAGGATTTAAAACATGGAACGTGAAAGCCTGCGCCGGATTCTGGTTTTGTCTAAATGGTTTCAGTTGCCCTAAATGTCTTCAGCAGAAACAGTCAGAGCTGCTGTGATCTGCAGGGGAATCATTAGGCTGGACTCTGGAATATGTGTTATTTTTGTCTTAAGATCCCTTTTTTCTCTCACTGCTCTTCTCTGATTTGTTCCTTGGTGATCCCCAAGCTGCCGTGAGGTGGTTTTTGTTCCAAGAGCTCTTTGGAAATGGTTTCTTCATTAGCTTGGAATGAAATAAAAGAAAGTATAAATTAATTAAAATAGAATGAAAATAAAATAGAATGAAATTAAAATAAAATGAATTAAAATAAAATGAAATTAAAATAAAATAAAATAAAAATTAAAAAGAGAAATAAAATAAATAAAAGCGTAGAGCTGTAACACAGGTGATGCAGTTCCCGGTGATGCTCCTTTAGGAGAGTGCCCAGATGCAGAAGTATTTGAGGCTGAGACTTCAGGAAAGTGGCCCAAACTACGAATCCCTGAGTTGTTAGGAAACATTGCTGCTTAGTTTGGTGTTTTTCCTGAGAAAATGCTCTCTTTTTACAATTCTAGTTTGGGACTACACGACAGGGAGAGTGGGAGCACCTTTGGTCTGCTGTGAAATCAAGTTAATGAACTGGGAAGAAGGTGAGAATTTGTGTAATTAAATTTATAGTGTTTTTAAGAGCTTTGTAGAGCTGGTTTTCTACTGGGCTTTGCTCAGTTCCAGTGGTTATAAGGACTGGATCTTGGCTTTTTAAATTTTAAATGCTACCCTTAGCTATAAAAGGTTGATCTTGTGGGACAAAAAAGGTAAATTCCCCGGTGATGTTTAAACTTAAGAATATATATAAAATTTATTTAAGGAGTTTGAAAGATTTTTACCTGACGCCCTTTCACTGTGTGCAGTGTATTATGTGTTGCAGAGTAGAAATACAGAATGCTTCAGGGTGTTTGGGGTTAATGCGAGACCTTAGAGTTTGCTTTCCTAAAATGCAAAGTGAAATTTATCTTTTTTTTAAATTATTCTTTATTTATTTATTATTCCAGCCTGTATGATGCTGATAGAGGGTGTTAGTCCTGGCAGAAAGATTGTGTAGGAGTGGCATTTGCCCTCTGCACTTGTATGAGCTTCACAGTTTGTAAAAAAAATAGCTCTTTATATGCCAAAAAAAGAGTTGGAACCACCTCTTGTCTTGGCAGGTTATTTTTGCAAGTGGTAACTGTGGCTGAGGGCTTGAATTCGAGTGTTTTATCCTATGTATAAATAGCAAAAATAATAGGAATTCTTGCTTTGGAATGAATATATTTTAATTGCTGTTAACTTAATAAAAACCCCAATATTTTAGGTGGGTATTATAACACTGACAAACCGTACCCGAGGGGGGAGATCCTCATTGGGGGGCAGAACGTGACGGTGGGCTACTACAAAAACGAAGCGCGGACCAGAAAAGATTTCACCGTTGATGAGAACGGGCAGAGGTGGCTCCACACTGGGGACATCGGAGTTTTTGCAGGATGGGTGTCTCAAAATTATCGGTGAGTTAAATAAATTCAGGCGGAGATGGGTAGGGACACTCCTCAGGGCTGAGAAAACCCCCAAAAAAATGAATAAAACCATCTCCCTGTGGTGATGCGCAGTGTAAAGCCCTGCCACGCGTCCCGGGGAAGCAACGTAAACTCGATTTTGTGTTTTAAAAGCTGATTTTTGAAGCAATTGCTTCCTTTTGAAACGACCTCAGCGCCGACTCCGCTGGGTTAGTGAGGCTGGGTGGTAATTAGGGAGTGAGATGTAGGCTAATTGAGCCAGATAAGCTGCCTGAGACTTCATGATTTTTAGAAGTGGGGAATTTCATTCGGTGAAAGGGCTCTTATGGTAATAAGAAATCAGTTCAGGCTTTTTTTTTTAAAATCTTGCCATTCTTTATAATAAAATATCTCATTATTATAAAAGAACAGGAGGAAACGCTGTTCTTAAACAGAGAAAACGCAGGGGATTGAAATGTTTCCCACATTGAGGGGAGGGATAAAATGCAGAGTCTGGACAGAAAAGCATAAAATCAGTGTTCGAAGCCTTGCAGTCTGGGGTTTACTGTTCAATTTCTTTTTTTTTTTCTTCTTTTCTCCTCGATAGATCGTAAAAAAGATCTTGTGAAGCTCCAGGCTGGAGAATACGTTTCTCTTGGCAAGGTAGAAGCGGCTCTGAAGAACCTGCCGCTGGTGGATAACATTTGTGCGTACGCCAGCAGGTAAGAGGCCGGCGCTGCCGAGTCGCTGCCGGGCGAACCCTGAGCGAAACCTTTCTGCCCGCTCAGCACGGGGAATCTTTTAAACAGTTGCAGAAGGGTTTTCCTTACGGTACGACGGAATAGCTTTCAAAACTGAAGCACCTGACATGTATGGGTCTAGTTTTCCTTTCTCCCTCTTTTTTTTTTTTTGTTTTCCCCCACTGGAAAATGCCAAGAACGGGTCTCTTCCGTTCCCTTCTCCCCAGCCTGAAGCTGGTTTTCGCATTAAAAATGCTTTTCTGCTGGTGTGCTTGTAGCTTGAGAGAAAACACCCCAGCTTCAAAATGTTGTTTGTTTCGAAGACCCCTTAACGTGGCGCAATCTAAAGCCCCTTGTGCTTCTCAGCTTCCATTCTTACGTCGTTGGGTTCGTTGTGCCAAATCAAAAGGAGCTGGCGGAGCTGGCTCGGAAGAAAGGCTTTAAAGGCACCTGGGAGGAGATCTGCAGCAGCCCCGAGATGGAAAAAGAGGTGCTGAAGGTGCTGGCCGAGGCTGCCATGGCAGGTGAGCGGCTGCCTGGGGAGGAGGAACCTTCTGGGACCATAATTTCTAGGAAACAGTTCAGCATGGGCCCAAGAAATATTCCCTGGAGCGCGTGTGTTGTAGAGCAGCTGCTAAGGGGAATTTTCACACGGAGTTGGGTCAGTCCCTTTTGGTTCATGGAACTCTCACCTGGCTATTTATTTATTTGTCTGTTTGTTTGTTTATTTTGCTGTGGTGAGAAAAGGCTATAAAAACAGGGAAAACTTAAGCTCAGTTCTTTTCCATATATATCTACATATATATCTATATCTACATATATATCTATATATAGTAGTACAGGACATATATATATATATATACACA
>NW_009717401.1:0-430 GCF_000703405.1 Apaloderma vittatum | reverse complement strand
CAAGGGGCAGAATTTGATATCTTTGGGAGATGACTTGATAGAAACTTTTGGGAATCAGTTTTGAAGTAAAGTATTCCCGGAAGGCCGGACACTCTGTAAGGAGGAAATCCTAAAGGCACGGGAGCAGGTCATCCCCATGTGTCATAGGAAAAGATGGGAGCATAATGAGTGTAGAGATATTGTTTGGTCATGCAGGGAGATAATTAGAAGGCCCAAAGCCCAGTCAGAAATTAATCTGGCTGGGGAGGTGAAGGACAGCAAGAAAAGCTCCTATAAATGCATGAATAACAAGAGAAAGACCAAGAGGTGTGGAGAAATACACACATACTCCAACGTGGTGGAAAATGGAATCCACTTTATTCCAAGCAGATACACATACTTAAACTTATTAGCAAGAAACACTATTTGTAGGTTACAAACAGGAGACCAG
>NW_009717400.1:2667-2985 GCF_000703405.1 Apaloderma vittatum | reverse complement strand
CCTCGGCCCCATGGCTCTTCCCATGGCCATACCCGTGAGTCCCATCTGCTGGGACCTTTCCCTCACAACTCACACTGCCTCCGGAGACGCCAGTGGCGAGGCCAGTGTTCACAGACGGGGTTCCTGTCCCTGCAATCCCGTCACTGCTTCACAACAAGGAGGTGGCGTGTCTCACACAGGCAGGGGAAACCCTCGTTCTGCTGCCAAACATCGTAGAGGAGCTGGAGAATGATGACAGCGATGCCACTGCTGTGGCCCTGCCGGTGCTCAGCAGCATGCTCCGGCTGCTGAAGAGGAAGGGTGACAGCTTTGCCCCCC
>NW_009717400.1:545-2629 GCF_000703405.1 Apaloderma vittatum | reverse complement strand
TGAGGGAGAGCCCCGTGCCTCCCTCACTGGGCGCCTCCACCCACGCCTGCCACCGCAGCCCCTGTGCCCTGCAGTCCCCGGACCCCAATGCTGCCCTCAGCAGCTCCGCACTCTCTTTTGGAGAGGGCTTGCCTGCGGCCGTTCCAGGGACATCAGCCCCTTGCTCACTACGGGCTTGGGACTCAGGTTCTCTCTCCTCCTCCTCTCCTCTCCCAGGAGTCAGACACTGTGCAGGAGCTCTCCATCCGTCTTTTCCAAGACACAATGGGGTTTGTGGTAGGCCGCGCCAAACGGCTGATGAAGGAGGTGGTGTGGGACAACCTGCCGTTGCTGCTCCTTCATCTGCATGACGAGGCCAAGAGCATGGCCAAGGTGGGATTCTTAACCTGACTGGTCCTTTCGGCAGGGCAATGCTGACACTGGTCCCTCCAAATGTGTGTCACCATGAGGTCCAGCTTGCCGAGGCTTTCAGCAAGCCTAGGCAAGAGCAGTCCCTGGTGCCCTAGTGCCTTTCTCTCTAGGCAGAGCCCCCTTCCCTGCCCGCTGCTGCCTTTCTCCTCCTGCTGCCCATGGGGGTGGCGAGGCAGGTCCCCTTCCCAGACAGCTCCCTCCACATGGCCCCTTGCCTGGGTCCCGGCAGCCCCAGAGGTCCGCAGTGTCCGGGGGCCACCAAGGCCAAAACACTGAAGACCTGCTGGGCTTCCAACCAGAGCAGGTGGCTGCCCTGGTCTTCCCCTGGGGTGCCGCATCTGGTGGCACCAGCTGGTGCACCTTCCCTGCATGGACTGGGACAGACTCTGGGTCCTGCCAAGAATGGGGACACCGAGTCCTGCACCCCAGTGATGGCATCTCTGCTGTTCATCAGGCCTCCCAGGAAGCCCTCACCCAGGCTGGCTCGTTCTTAAAGTGGGGGCAGCTGGCGCAGCTGGCTGAGACTGCGGAGGCATGGAGGATCACCGAGTGCCTGGTAAGTGGCTGCACACAGCCTCCCAGAGCAGGCTCTGCTCCAGGCTGTCCTCGTCCCCTGGGCGAAGGCATGGCCTGGCTGGAGGGGAGCCCTGCACCAACCCCTGTGACCTTCTCCTCTCTCTAGCTGGCCAGGGACAGGAGCAGGGCCAGGGACTACCTGAACAAGATCAAGACCTACCTGCAGAGCCCGCAGGAGACCCTGCAGCTGAGGCTGTCAGGTTAATTGGTGAGCCATCAGCTCCCCCTCCCAGGGTCACTGCATCCCGGTGCAGGACCTGTGGGGCACCCCTTCACCTCTCCCACCCCTGCCTGTGCAGGTGGGGCGAGGAGGAGCCTCATCCACCCCCTCCGTGACACTGCACCCCAGGGTCAGCCCTCACTGGGGAGTTGTGTGGCTGGGCAGGCTGGGTGGCGGGTGTCCCTGGCGGACAGCAGGGTCCCCAGCATGCCATGTGTCCCCTAGGGCTCATTGACCGGCACGTGGATGGGCACGAGGACAGAGAGTTTGTCAGAGAGGGTGAGTGAGGGCAGCGGGGAGGAGGAAGGAGCCCGGCACAGAGATCCCCCCAGCCTAGCCCAGGGAGGCTCTGCTCCCAGCATGTCTCTGGGGAGGGGCATGTGGGGGGGTGGTTTTTCCTCCCCGCCGCCCCCCAGCCGAGCCACCTGCCCCCTGGCTCCCCCCTGCCCCTTGCAATCCTGAGGTGCGGTGTGCCCTGCCTGGAGAGGACACAAGGCTGTCACCTCACCTCTGCTCCTTTGTCCCCGCAGTCCTTGAAACCACGAGTCAAGACCCCAGCCCCCTGGTCTCCTCCTTGGCGGCTCAGACACTCCTCATCCTCGGATGTCAAAAGAAGAAGTTCTGGCGCAACCTACAAGCGCTGAGCTTTTCCCTGCGGAGGCCATGGATGAGGCGGCGCTCACCCCCCAGCATGGGCTGTACTCAGGCAGAGATGTTGTCAGTTCTGATTGGGCCGGCCACTAAACGCGGACCGTCGCCCTCTAACAATAATAATATAATTATCTAATAAAAGTGAAATGATAAAAATAAAGAACTATGTACAACTATATAGAAGCCTGATATTGAACCCGACCCCCTCCCTGACAGCAATCGCAAC
>NW_009717400.1:0-298 GCF_000703405.1 Apaloderma vittatum | reverse complement strand
CTTTTACTTCCTTGTGACCCCTCTCACTACCCAGCACCCCCAGCGTGGCACACAAGAGCCAGCAGTGGCCTTGGTCACTGCAGCAATAAGTATCAGCAAGAGCCTTTCTGCATCCCAGTCCCAGGCAGTAACTGTAAACATCAGGTGTTATCACTGCCAGTAGCACAAACTGTCTGCAAAACCATGCTGCTGACTTCAGAACGTGCAGCCTTTGAGAAAAGACTAAACTTGAATATAAAAATCACTAAACAGAATTGGTCAGGACAAATGTAAAGGCAGTCATTCACCATCTCCCATA
>NW_009717399.1:0-2939 GCF_000703405.1 Apaloderma vittatum | reverse complement strand
GAGCCAGGCTCTTCTCAGTGATGTGCAATGAAAGGACAAGGGGCAACGAGTGTAAGCTGGAGCATAGGAGGTTCCACAAAAATGTTAGGAAAAACTTTTTCCCTGTGAGGGTGACAGAGCCCTGGCACAGGCTGCCCAGGGAGTTTGTGGAGTCTTCTTCTCTGGAGACATTCAAAACCCACCTACTGCGAGCTACTGTAGGTGATCCTGCTCTGGCATGTGGGTTGGACTAGATCTTTCGAGGTTCCTTCCAATCCTGAACATTCTGTGATTCTGTGAATATGTAGCCATATAAATACACATATATATGTTTATTTATACACACCCATACATGTACACCGTAAGTACACATGGTGTAAAGATAACAAAAATGATGCCATTAGTATTGCACATGTGTTCTCTATAAGTGCGATTCTGCTTTATTTTTTGGCCACTTCCTCTGTTATACTTGCCTTGTACAGACATTTTTTACTACTGTTCTTGGAGCTGAGATTGTGTTGGGTGATGGTTCACCACTTCCAGCCCAAGACCAAAAACTTCAAGGTCTTTTAAAGATTATCGTCAAGCCACAGTAGTCACCAGGAGAAAAATATATTGTTTAGCTTTACAGATTTGGAACTAATTTTTATGTAATATCTGCCAACACTTAATTTTAAAATATTTCAAACATCATATATTGAATTTCTGGGAGATTTCCAGCTGATGTGAATGTATTTTCAGATGTCTTGCTTCAAATTTGGGAAAGATATTATTTCATTGGCCACTATTCTAGTAAGATTAATTATAGTTGTGGCCAGGAGTGATATACCTTTCTGACACGTCTGTTTGATAGCAGGTGTGCAACATAAGACAAACATTTCTGTGGTGACTCCCTTCCTGCTTTTCCCATAATACTACTGAGTTTTGATTCACCAAGCTTTGATTTACCCCCACAAAAAATTACACATATTTTCTCATCTCCAGCATTACTGCATCAAATACATTTTTTTAGGAACGGAAGTGATTAAATGTGTTTTGTGCTTGTGTTAGGCAGTCAGGAGTTTTTGATTTCCTTCCCGATTATGTGATATAGTCCCAAAATAAATTAAAGGGAAAGACTCAGCTTATTAAACTCACTTCATTATTTTCTTAAACTAGAAAAGAATTCAGCAGTGCTACCTGATATTGAGTCCACTTTTCTGCAGTTACTCTGACCCTGTCTTCAGCTCTGAGGGTTTTTACTTTTTTTACTATGGTTGTCCAGTGACAACTTGACAAGTTACAATATGAGAGAGTGAGCCTTCATTGCCAGAGCTAATTGTTTCTTGATTTTGCTGATTTCCAAAAGGAACTGCCATGTTTTGATGTCAGGCATTTTGCTCATTATGAGCCCTGTAGGTGTATTCAGACAGAAAGTTAAGCACCAAGACTACACCCTGAATAACACTTTTTTTTTTCTTGTAATGACAGTCTTTCTTTAAGTACACCTTCCCCCTGATTTTCTGAAAGCAAACTCAAACAAAACAAAAAATGGTATTGGAAAAGAAGGCTTAATTGCCTCTCTCAGGATTTCAGCAGTATCTTTGCAAGATCTGTGGCTTGATCATGCAAAGAGTTGTTAAAGTTTAATTCCTATTTGATTGTGGGATGCCTGCACTAAAAATAATTTCCACATGTGCATGGTTGAAGCCTATAATTTGGACCATTATGTATTATTATTTGGATAAAATAAATTTATAAAATTAATTTGTGTAGCCTTTGCTTTGCTACTTACTGAGAAGTAATGTAGGTTTCATTCGTTGTACAAAAAGGTTGCTTTTGTAGACTAATAACTGTAAGTAATCAAACAAGATGCTAGTGGTTGCGCGTACCAGAATATTTTTTAAATCAAAGATTTCTTAGCCCAATGCATTTGTTTAATTGATATATGGTGTTTTCCTATCATATTAAGGCTTAAAAAATTTTTACAAAAATTTTTCTCACAAGAACTACACTCAGCCATGAGAACGTTACTACTTCTCTCTGTTATGGTCATTATTCCCATTTCACTCATGACATGTCCAAGAACACACAGTGAGTCAGTGGCAGAGTAAGGGGAAAAGAGTTTGAGGCTCCAGATTCTCAGTAACAATTTCTAGGTATTTTTTGATTTCTTCCCACACAAAGTTAGTAAGTAAAAAGGTAAACAAAATCAGAAGAACAATTATAAGAATATTGGAATAGGAGAATATGACTAAAATCTGACGTGAACCAGGATACGGGTCAAAAGTATTTTAGGCATGTTGTAGCCATCTGTTGATTCAAGATTTATAATTTGGGCAAAATGGACCTAAATAGGACTGAAGTTATCTTTTAGTGTAAGCTTACAAACTTGGTAATAGACAAGTTTAGGGCAACCTTATCCTTGAGAGAAATGAAAGGGGAAAACACCATGTTAAATGAAAACAAATCTTTTAATAAAGTTTAATCTTATCTATTGTTACAAACTTGTACTGTAGGAAGAGTTATGGAACTTGAGTTTTGTCACTAAGTTTGTCCTAATGGTGGTGGAGCTGAGCATCAGGACTGTGCCTGCACACACATCCAATGCGCTTGAGACATTAATACTCCATGTGGTCCAGGACACCAGTCAGTCATCTGCATAGCTGAGATTATGGGCAGTTTGAAACAATGGACAAAGCTGACCTAAGGTACCTGACCAAGCTCCTGGCCATCTTCCAAATTCAGTACAATAGCTTTCCAAGTTTGGGTTGTATGATGCTGAAGGGTCTACCACGTCTGGACCAATTTGTGTACCTAAATGTGTCTGTTAGCATCCTAGGTGGATAATCCACCCCCTAAGCAAATTGCTGGTAGATGAGGTACTTGTAGAGGGTTGGTAGAAACTCTTCCAGGGGGTGCAGAAATTATCCCATAGTACAGTATTTTGTATGTAGTTGTCTTGGGTTACAATATGTAAC
>NW_009717398.1:0-1418 GCF_000703405.1 Apaloderma vittatum | reverse complement strand
ATGACAGGACAAGGAGTAATGGATACAAGCTCGAGCACAGGAGGTTCTGCAAAAACATTGAGAAAAATTTTTTCACTGTGAGGGTGACAGAGCCCTGGCACAGGCTGCCCAGGGAGGTTGTGGAGTCTCCTTCTTTGGAGACATTCAAAACCCGCCTGGACATGTTCCTGTGTGACCTACTGTAGGTGATCCTGCTCTGGCAGGAGGGCTGGACTAGATGATCTTTTGAGGTCCCTTCCAACCCCTAACATTCTGTGATTCTGTGAATGGAAGTGGAGGTTGTCTACAGCTCAGAAATGTGATATCTTCTAATCAAACAAATAATCTTAAAGTTAGAGGAAGGAGGTTTTTACTTTGTCAAAATTTTACACTCTTTAAGTATAGTGCCAGAACTCTCTCTTATCTCAACAAGTTGGCTTGGTGTGTGTGGAGGGGGGGAGGGGGAGGAAAATAAGAGAAAGAATATGTGTTTATGAAGAAACAGAGAGAGGTGCGTGCAGTTTGGGAGCATATAGAACAAGGAAAGGAATTACATTAATATAAATGCTTAGGACAGGCAAAAGTTTGGAGAAAGCTTGTTTTTGTGTTATCCTCTGATACTACAAGGAAGTACTCAGTATCATAGTGTCTAACTATAAGATCAAAGATCATAAAGGTCATTTCCGCTTCTAGATTACAACGACTGAATTTCTTTTTGATTTAAAAACTTAGGAAACGGGGCTAAACTCAGGAGTTTCTGGAGTGTAAAGCTAGCAAGTGTGGATTTTTTTGTTTTTTAGGTATAAGATCAGTGGCAGTGACTTTGAAGTAGGCATGGAATAGGACTGAAAGTATGGCTAAATGAGATGTCTATTCTAGGCTGTGAAACAGACAATAGGCAAGCATTGATATTCCTCGGCACCTCCCCTGGTTTTGACAGGGGCTACTACTTGGCATGTCTCTGTCGTGGCATGTAGCCATTACATCATTCTTCTCTCCTCCATGTCATTCCCTGAAAAGCAGAGCATTTAGCCCATGAGACTTTGTTTTAGTCATTTTGTTGATGTTAACTGTTGCTAGTACAGAGTCTGCAAGAGCATACAGCTTGGGTAAATAGTAAATAGATGACAATTTTTTGTATTTTAACTTTTGTGCCCTCTGCTGTATTAATCTACCAGCAGGAGTAGGGAGGTGATTGCCCCCTGTAGTCGGCACTGGTGAGGCCATACCTGGAGTATTGTGTCTGGTTTGGGGCAATTCACTTCAAGAACTTTTCCCCCAAAGTTGTTCGATGGTTATGCATAACCAAAATGACAGAAAAATACTTGGAAATTATCTTTTCCCATCTTCTGAAAATTATTTTTATTTATGCGGACTGTGTATCACAGGCAGTAGTACAAAGGCATACTTTCCTGGGTTTGAGCTAAAACCCAGTCCTA
>NW_009717397.1:495-14650 GCF_000703405.1 Apaloderma vittatum | reverse complement strand
GGACAAGGGGCAATGGGTACAAGCTGGAATGCCAGAGGTTCCACAAAAATATTGGAAAAAAATTTTTCACCGTGAGGGTGACAGAGCCCTGGCACAGGCTGCCCAGGGAGGGTGTGGAATCTCCTTCTCTGGAGACTTTCAAACCCCGCCTGGACGCGTTCCTGTGTGACCTACTGTAGGTGATCCTGCTCTGGCAGGGGGGATGGACTAGATGATCTTTTGAGGTCCCTTCCAACTGCTGACATTCTGTGATTCTTAGATGTCACGTCGGTTCTTGCTTTAACTCTGGATTAAGGTCACCATACTGTCCTTCTTTGAGGAATATATTGCCTCGGTAAAATCATTCATTTCACTGTTCAATTGCATTTTCCTGATTTCTTTTGTTCCGATCTTGTCTTGTCAAGGTCATGCTTATGTGCTTGTAGCACCAAGATTGCTTTTCCTTCTCTCCCGATATACTTCCTTTCCCCCTCCCTCTTGTAATGATTTTTGGCGTATCTGTCATTGTTGTGTGTGCCAATTATTTCAGTATTGTGGGGAGGAGATTATCCAGATCCCCTTATTTCTTTATTGTAAATGGTATAATTTTGTTTCCACACTGTGTGTGGTAATAACCATTATCCTATCCTCATTTTCAGTGTATCATTTTATTATCCTTATTGAAAGAGAAGGCAAAAAATGTTCTTAGGTTGTTGCTTCTGCCTCTTTTTTTCTGAACATCCTCTTAAACCTCAGTGTGTAGGTAGTTGGCTTTCTCTTCCTCTTCTAAAGCTGCAGAACATAGTCACAGTGATGCCTCCAGTATTCCCTTTGCATGGTTCAGCTCGAGCAGGCACCCAGTTGATTTTACTCACGTGTTCCTACACTGTAACTTCTGACCCATACTTTTCTCTCTTAAACTCGTTTCCACTTGTGGAAAAAAGCTTTCCTGCTTATTTTTAGCATCACAGCTCACGTTTTTACTCATCCAGGTAGTCTGGAGTCGTACTCACCAAATGTGTTCTTTAGCTTGGAAAAAAATGAACAAGTGGAAATGGGTTTCAACTGGAGTGGAAATACCCTCTGAAATCTGTCTGCTTCATCAGCCCCATTAAAAAAATTTCTTGAGCTTTGCCCTTCCCAAATTCCATACTCTTGGATGTATCCCTGGGAGGTGATGGGAAATGGTCAGGATTGGCTTGTGATTGCTTGAGCTAACAGTCTTCTCTCCTGTCCGACAACATGGGCTGACTCTGAGGGAGCATCCCTGTTGACCTGTGACTGAAAATGACTGTTGACCAAAGGAATCCTTCAGCTATCATGCCTGTGCAATTGCTAACATTCATTTTTGTTGGGTTTGTTTTTTTGTTTTTTTTTAAAAATCAGGGATGTTGGTTTCCCATCTGTGGACTACAGTCTATATTCAGGTGTTAGACTCTGTTGGATCACAGTTGCCTCCAAAATTGCCAAAAGTCTGTTATGTTTCAACTCTAATTTATTTCTTAACCACTTTATTGGTATACAGTGCTTCCTCATTCTAGGTGGTTTTTTGGGGTGGTTTGTTTTTTTTTGTATTATCCAGTCTGTATATCTTGCAGCCAGTGTCAAGGTTGCTGTGGGTGTGTGGAGGGACAGATGTTGCAGGTGTGCTGCACAGCGGCCAGCTTTGTGTTCTTCAGTCAGCCTGATGCTCATTGGCAGCAAAACATAGCAAGTGCAGCTCTTAAACTCACTGATACGGTCAATTGCTTGGTCATTATGCACTCCTCTGTTTCTATGGATCGATGCATCCACTGATGCAAGATTTGTGTATATTTAGTACTTCTTCTTCCTTTATTTTTCTTTTTTTTTCCTAACTCATTGACTATTCTACCCAGCGATTTTAGCCTTTGTTGTAAATATTGGCTACTCTGAAATGGTTATGTTTCTCTTAATCTACTACTTGTATTCCGTAATATGGCAATGGCTTGTCTTTAGCGAGGCTAATGCTTTATCTTTGGAATCTCTTAATTGCCCACTAGGCGGGACACTCCAGTACTAGAGTTGTCATCCTAATATGGAAAACAGTTCATCATGCAAGAGAAATGTGTGGCTGAATTATTTTCTGTGTGTGTTTAAAAAAAATTTTGCTGCAGTAGATTATTAAGGAGACTATTACTTTAGGACTGAGGACTGAGTGGGAGAGCTGAAATTGCTGGAAACATGTTTATAGGGGAAATTCTGGCAGATTTTTAACTGCCATAGAAGAAATGTGGCTGTCTAAACCCAAGAAGTTGCATGATTCTTTTTCCAGACATGATTGCCTTACTTTTTAATTGCAGTTTTAGGATATGAGAAGGTTTAGGAACAGAAAGGCTAATATAAAATGTCTACTCACACCAATAACTGACTCAGGTTTTTTTCTAATTCCCTGTGCACAGTAGTGCATCTGCTTGAATGTGCATTTACTGTATATGCAGTTGTTAGTGGTACCTCCCTCTGAAAGTGGTGGGATAGATATTAATCGTGCTGTGAAACTGTAAGCTTTAAATACTTAAAATTTCTGAATATATCTGGATTTGCTGTATGTGTTGGTATACCATTTCTGAGTGAGTTTCCCAACCATCTTCTTTGCTTGCTGCGGTTTTGTGGCTTTGTTCTCAGTGTGTTTATTTTCTTTTTTCCCTTTTCTCTTGCTTTTTCCCCTCCTTTTATTTTTTTTCCCTTTTTTCTTTTGTTTTCTTTTGTTGGATTCTTTGTTTAGCTTACTTAAGCTCCAGAAGGGGAAGCCATCATCAGCTCTATTGGTTGTGGGTCTGTAGACCTGGGTGTGCAGAGGGTCTGAGATATTTTTGGTTTGTTTTGTTCTTCCAAGTTAATGGTGAGGAGAGATGGGCAGAGTTGTGATGCCTGGCAGGGTTTGATTACATTTGAAATAACTAGTTGTGATTTATGTTGTTTAGTTTTCAGTGAGGAGGAAGAGGAAGTGGGACACATCCTGCCTAACAACTTTTTGTAACACTCTATGATTTATCTTTGCAGCATGTGCAATAATATGTTCAGATCATTTTCTACGTGAAAAAATGTCAACTGTGTTGTCAACTGTTGAGACTTCTGCCTAATGTTTTCTGTGCTGGTGGACAATGACAGGCTTGATTCTTTATAGACCTTTGTAGTCAAGTAGCCCCAGTTGCTGCTGCTCTCTTAACAAGTGAGCTTGTTTTTAATGTTGATGCTGTCAGATACAAGGAAGGATGCTGACTGATTCAGAAGAGGCAAGGTGAGACAAGGGCTCTGTTAGTTTTCCTAGATAACTGCAGAGATGTTAGTGCAATCTTCGCTTGGCTCTCTACTTGTTCCAGAAAAGGGATCTCAAAATTTTCGAACCCAGAAATGACTCATTTATAAATATCATTTTGTCTTCTTACTTAACACAGTACTTCCTTCCTCTCCTTTTTGATCACTGAACAGATGCAGCACCAGTTGCATTTTTCAGGAAACACTTTCTACCTTGGTGCTGGCCTCATCCTTTATGCAGCCTCAGCGAGCTGTTGTGACGGGACAGGCTGGTCCCTGGCTTTGTAGGTTACAGATGCGTGCACATATATGCCAATTGGACGTGTCAGCTGTTTTAAACTAAGTTTGGGGTTAAGTTGCTTCAGTACCAGGTCCTTTCAACTCTCTGCTTTAGGGCTAGGGAGAAAAACAAATAATAAGTGTTTGTAATCAATCTTATTAATGTTTTTGTCAAAAGTCCTTTTGGGGAGTGGAATGAAATGCAGATACTAAAATCTCTTTTCTCTATCTGTCCTTCTGATGCTCAGGTGAGGCTGGAGTTGTCTATGTTGTGAGAAAGCCTGGACTAAGGGTATATGGTTCTACGAGAAATACTCAAAGAAACTTGCTAGATTGAGAAGTAAAAAATATCCTTTCCTGATACATCTAAGCATCTCTTTTAGCATAATAGGAGTCTCAGAACAGTTCCTATCATCATTCATGTTTTGAATAGGCAAGAAAACAAAAAACGGGATAAAAGAAAATATTTAAAGGAAATAAAGAAATATTGTTGGCCCTCTGTTCTCCCCTTGTTGCCAGTGTCCCCAATACAGTGTCAAACGTGCCCATGCTCCACCATCCCTTCTCAAAGCTGTGAAGTTACCACCTTTGTGCATGTCGTTGACAAAGAGGAGCAAGCAGTTTAGCATTCTTATTTAAAGGCAAGCCAGTCCCTGGAAAGATTTGGAAATATATCCTCTGTGCGAGTGCTGCTGCGAGTTTGTGGTATGTCCTTCCATGGTGCTACCAGGAGATGGTCGTTGCTCTGGAGAGACTGTGGGGCTGGTGTGTGTCACATCTGTCACTGAGCTAGAAGCGGCTCTCGTCTTGGATTCACTAGAAAAGCATCATAGCCAAGGGTGCACCTCAGGAAGGGCCTTGCTCAGTGCAGAGTTTGGGAAGCAAACATTTATGAAGTCACCCCTCAGCCTTCTCTTCTCCAAGCTAAAGAGACCCAGCTCCTTCAGCCTTTCCTCATCAGGGAGATATACCACTCCCTTCATCATTTTTGTGGCTCTGCTCTGGACTCTGAAGCAGTTTTTTCTATGGATTTTTATTAAGTCACCATATTTTTGGGTTTGTAATCTTTATTTTTTTCTTTTCTAGCAAAATAGTATGAGAAAATAAAGTACCTAAATAATTTGCAAAACAAATTTTTATCTGATAGAGTAAGAACACTAATAGACTTTTTTTTTATTAAAGTAGCTCTGATACTTGATTATTGTGAACATGATGCTATAAAAGAAGGATTGAATGTATTATATAGTATTTACCATAGTTCAAGTTGTCCAAATGTTATTTAGCTATAGTTTTATTAAAATGTTTTTCAGAAGACTTCTGTACCTACAAGGATGCCTTTTTTTAATAACTTGTTGGAATTGCCAGGTTATGTTAAATTGTATCGAAGTCAAAGGTATAATAATCTTGAGGTGAGTCCAGGTCCCTTTCCAGTCAGCTGGAACTTATCCTGTCCAGCACCTCACTTGGGAGATGCTCAGTGTTCAGAGCTGTCTCCCCTTTCCCCTTGGTGCTGCAGCTGCCAGGCGAGCTCCTCTCTGTGAAATTATGCAGCAGGATCTAAACGTTTCTTATCAAATCAAATTTTCCGACAGTGAATCTAGTTTAAGGTACTAATTTACTAATGATCTAAACCAAACTCCTGACTGAAGAGGTTCATGCCAAGTATGGGTTATTTCCACTCGAATCCTTTTGCTGAAGAGTGGTACCTTGAAAGCGGTCATCTCTTTAAGCGTGTTCGTGGAATCATAGATTCGTGGAATGTCTTGGGCTGGAAGGGACATTTAAAGATATCTAGTCCAACCCCTCTGCAGTGAGCCAGGGCATCTTTTACTAGATTAGGTTTTGTGGTGTATTTCAGAGATGGCTGGATTCATTCCCACAGCCGGTGCTTGGCTCTGTCCTGTCTGTAGGAAAGGGCACCTGTGCTGAAAAGCCACCACACCCTCCCCACCTGCATCAGTTATGCTCCACACCATGTATATGTGTGTGTGATGCAGACAGCCCCAGGTGTTGCTTTGGGTTTGAAAATCAGTATTGTGTTCCTGTAGAGTGCAGGACTTCACTAATTAACATTTAAAAATAATTGTCACTACAGATTCAGGCAGCTTTAGTTTTAAACAAAATAAACATCCAAGTTTTCTGTAGACCAAACGATGGTTAAGGCCGGGTTGGATGGAGCCTTGAGCAACCTGATCTAGTGAGAGATGTTCCTGCCCTGGCAGAGGGGTTGGAACTAGATAATCTTGGAGGTCCCTTACAACCTAAATCATTCTACGATTCTATGATCACATGTTGACATGGGATGCCCATGCTCAGTGGTCTCAGGTGTAGTTTACGTCTGGTCCATTTTGTGTGGGCAATTAGGAATGGATTGCAAATTCCCCTTACTGTTTTGCTATTTTGCTCCTTCCAGTGTATGTTCTGCCTAAGGAAAGCCATTGATTTTTAAATGGGAAAAGGAAGGAGACAATGCAAATAAGCTGTCTTCTCTCATGCTGGTTTTAATGCTGTAGACCTGATTTCATCAGTGGAGACAGAAAACAGCAAGATGCTTCCTCCAAATTATTGTTTAATTTAATCCTCTTCTCTCTACTTCTCCCCACCTCCCTCCACTGCCCATATTCTCCATAGGTTTTGAGGATGCTGCAAGAAGAAACTGATTTTCTCTGATTGTAGGTATACTTCAAAACCTGTAACCTGCCCTAATGGAAGGTAACACTGACCTCTTGGTAGCAATGAAGCAGATAAAATCTGTTGCCTGATTACCCGTCAAATGAGTTACTAATTAAATCAATTACTCCTCCTTTGGTGGAATAAGGTAGAATAAAGAGACTAGCAAAGAAAAATACTGAAGTATAAATCCTCTGTAAAGAACATGTTGAGAGGTGTGAGGTATAGTTATTTGCAATCCACAACTGCTCTCTTGATCTTGTTTTAAAGGGTTTTGGGAGGAGCTGCCTCCTTGTGAGCGACCTTGCATGCCAATAGACGTTTTTCAACAAGGAGGTGTATAGTGACAGTAAAAAAATGCAAAATAGTTATTTCAATAATTACTTTTGAGATACAAGCGTGTTTGTGTTAAATGTAAATATCCTAGCTATTCAAGTGTAGGAAAGCTGCACAGGTGACTTGCAACAATTCGTTAATTCCTGGTTGCTGTAGGTTAATTTTACACTTTCTTTTCCTGTGGAGTGGCAGAATATCAAGCAATTTGACAGAAGAGTGAAGACCTGTATTTTTGATTGGATGGTAATTCAAAGGTTGCTTCAAATCTGTTGCCTTGCAAACTGAATGCATCCTCAAATGATGCCTGAAGAGATATGCAGCATTTATTGAAAATTTCAGAAAAAGGGACTCAAGTTTTCTTTTCCTTGGTATTTCAGCCTCATTGATACCTAATACCACTGCTTTAATTCTGGCATCCTGTGATATAGCTTCGTAGTGTATGCTTTCCTGTAGAAAGAATTTCATTTATGTTAAAACCAGACATATTTCTGTTGTAAATATAGCCAATGGATAAATATAATAAAATGTCCAGCATTACAGGTTTGTTACTTTCAAGCAGTTGTTGCTGCAGGCTCCGTTATGGTAGTAAGTCTCTAGCACTTAGATGAAGGAAATAGCTGAGTCTTCCTGTTTATAGAAATAACAGCGAAAGCATTTCTGCTAAATAAAACTTAAGACTGAAAATGTAAAATGTAATTTTGTCAGTTGCTCAGCGTCATGCAAACTCCTGTGTTGATTACAAACTTATCAATAAATAGATCACTGTTACAGTTTGTCTTCTGAAGCTTTGACAAAAAATTCTTAAAATTAATGAAATTATTTTGGTTTGGGGAGAGGAAAAGGAAAAATGTATGAGTTTTGGGACTTGCATACTGGACTGAGTATTTCAGTGGTCGGATGTGATCTGTGCTATACATGGTTTTACAACCATGTCTCACCTAAAAAGTTTGGAATACAAAAGAAAGCCATAGAATGTAAATAAAATGATGCTTTATTATGTCCATAATTTAAGAGCTCTGTAGCCACATGCATTTACAGTTCTGTGATCTTCTGTTTGGCTTTGTGGAGTGCTTTAAACATGGTACAAGCTGATATGAGAGAAAGCATTTATGGTCTATTTCCTAGGGAATGCATAATTCAAATCAAAGTTGTTTTTTTAGGTTGTCTGTAGGTTAGAATTTTGTGTTAGAAAAGAAACATACACACACAAAAAAACAACCTAAAACTTGGTTTAAAAAAAAGCTACCTGCAAAGGTATTTGTCAAATTCCTGTCTAAAAATCCTATGGTGTTGTGCTCATATTGTGTAAACATGCATGTAAGCAACTAGTTATATGAAACTTGCTGACTTCCTGGATTGGGGATATACCCTCTTGTATTAAGAAAAATTCAAATGCTGCCAGAGTCTGTTTCAAAAAGAGTTGGGGGGGGGGGATAGTTTTTATTCTTTTAGTTTACTTCTTATGCAAGTATATATAGATTATTCCTTATCCCAAGCACTTGAGAGCTTAGCGCAGTCAGTGCCGTTGTCTCTTTGGCTAGTGAGAAGTTGCTTTTGGTTGTTGTCCCATCACCCCTGGTACTTTATTCACTTGGATCAGGGACTGTCATCCTTCTCAAAGAGCGGACGGGTAAACTCTTCACCTGAGGCTTGATTAAATTCCTGTTACAGTCATGACTTCAGTGCATTTTGAATTGTTCTCTTGTTTTCCAGCTCTTATTGCTTACAGATGAGTAGGTAGATCTGGAGTACAGAAGCTTCCTGTGGTGTGAAGCAAGGGGATAGCGAGCTCGGTCATACGCTGCCATAACCATCCCCACCTCCTCCGGCTGGTGGTTTTGCAGTGTATGGAAATGCCTCTCACGTAATATGATACCATCAAATTCCTGCCACTTCTGACCTTTAGTAGGTCTCTGAAGCTTTGGTAAGCTGGATTCTTGGAAAATAAGACTGCATTTCTTAAAGCCACCAAGGACCTTCTTCATTTTTCCTGTGTGGTATTTTTCTCCCATAGCATGGTGTGTCCTTGTCTACGCCGCAGCTGCTTCATCTGTCAGTTGAGTTAGACCTTGACTGCCGCACACAGAAGTTTCCCTTCTCTGTCTCTAATTAGCCCTTTTGTATTTTTCTTTGATCTTTAGGGGTCATAACAAGATTGATGACCCAGTGGAAGAAATTATTTTTCCTGATCTATGGAATGTTGGTGGTTTTTGTTTTTTTCAGGCAATATCAATACACATTTCTGTAGTTAGAGACTGACCTTGGTCTTGACCTGCGAAAGAGTTACCATTTAAATGGTGGGTTGCTTGTCGTCTCTTTGTGTCCTTTGTTTTTTCTCCAGAGAGGGTGAGAGGTTGTGTCATTTTTTTTGTAACATTATTATTCCTACAGGAATATTAAATTGGAAGTCAATACCTAATTCTGTGTCAATAATGTTATTCAGACTTTCAAGTAAGCGTGACTTCTAGTCTGGCAGATTTCATTTGTTGATTGAAAGATCTTTTTGACCTCTGTATGTGAACCAAGCTGGTTCCTTCTAATGACAATTTTTTATCAAGCAATTCATTAAATCATGTGACTTGTTCTTCCTATTTTACACTCACCAAGTTTTAAAATGAAGCTGAAATAGAATACTGAAAACACTACTGAAAAAACAAGATAAGTGAACAGGAAAGTTTCCATATTTGTCTTTAAAACCCCCCCAAACATGTATCTTTTATGTTCTTTCAACAGCATAGGTCTTAAGCCCTGCCTGAGGATTTCACAACAGTTCAATCCTATATTTGTAAACAGGCTGTTTGTTGCTGTGACCCATTTTACTGAGAGTACAAAATCTGCTGCCAATTAAATTTAAAGAAATTACACAGATATAAAACTTTCTTTATGGATTCCCTTTAAACCACTTTGTTTAGTAGTCTGTGCCATCAGAAGCGTAATTAATTTATAGACTGTACAGCTGTTATATGTAATATGTCAAAACTGTGTGGCTGTAAATGATCTTTTGATAAGGTCAAACTCTGAAGTGTTGTAATAGTTTAAGGTCTGACACCTACATCACATTTACGTGTACTAGATAATATTTAAATCGAAGATACCTTGTTTATGCTGCATGGTCACAAATGGAGATGATCACTCCACCCCTCCAGTGGAAGATTTGGGTTCTGCTGATGTCGGCAGAAGTCCAGCAGCTGAGAGGTGTTCCTAGCCAGCTAGGTTAAGCCATGCTAGTGTCTGTGATTGTTTTCTTCCTCGTTTACCTGCTGTACAAAGACTTGTGGTTACGTCTGAGCCATCCTTTGGGATGCATTTCCTATCCCTGTCTGCTGCCCATGGGATAGCTTTCTGTGCGCAGTGAGAGGTTTGTGTTGTTCCAGTGTGCTGCTCAGCCGGTCACCTGCTTCGTGAGCCCTTGCTATATCCACAGGTCTCATACTGGACATCTGCAATTAATTTTGTGTGAAGAATTGCCCTTTTTGTTGTTGGTGTTTTCATAAAACCTTTTCTACTTCCTCAGCACCTCAAAATGGATAGTAAATGGAAAACTCTCTGGTCTCCATCATAAATAGTGGACTCTTTCACATTCTGTTGGTTCTTTTACACTTAATTTAGTTTGGGTTTTTTACTGTTTTTAAAAGTAGTAAAAATAGTCAACGATGCAGCAATATGTTAGTGGAAATTGCCAAAATTTAGAGATGTTTTAATATGCAAGAGTGACATTTAATCTTTTTAATACTTCTGAAATTTGTCAGAGACCACTTATACAGTTGGTCTCTCCCTTGCTGTTTCCCTATTTCTGCATGGTAAAAGCAATATTTTTCCTTTCTGTTGGCATGTCCGTAACTATAGCTTTGGTATAACTAAGACTACCAGTTACTCAACTTTATCGAGAGTCAAACTTTTGCTGATTGCTTTTAGAAAATGGCAGTGCTTCGTATTTAACAACCTTGTACGATTTACTTGTAACTTTAAAAATTTAACTTGTGAAAACCTTCTGTGTTCGAAGCTGCACAGGTTCTTGACCAGGCATGAATCGGTGCTTATCTCCACAAAAATACAGACTGCACCTAAGAAGGATGCTGTTGCTCAGACTTGTCCTTTTTCTCAGGGGCAGGGTTTCATGCTTTCATGAGCCACCACTAGACCATGGCCTGGAATGTATGCCCAAAATAAATTTCGTGGCTGTGTTTTAGGTTTAATATGTTTTCATCTTGTTTGCTGGCTCTTTCTGTCTTGCATTTGATGGGTAGGCAGGAAAGCAGCTGCAGGCAGTCTGCTGTGCAGGTGCTTCAAGCATGCAGCGGAAGGCGTACTACAGCTGTGGTTTGGTGTTATGCTCGGGGAAATACCAGCCTTAAACATTGCCACCCTTCCTACTCTTCCACGCCACCTCCGTCACGTCGATGAAGCTGCCTCTGCAAACTACAGTAAGCAGCTGATGTGGCAGAAAACCCACCTGACAAAAAAAAGAAAAGGACATTCAGGTGGTTATTCTTAAAACACGCGTATATTTGGAGGACTTTTTCTTGTTAGTAGGTTTTCTTGTTCGAGTTAGACAATGTGGTTTTGGGAGAAAATAAAATTTTCTCCATTCAGATCTGTTTCCTGGCATGGCTGACCACAGGCCCATGGGTATGGTTTAATTGTGGAGGACAGCCTTAGGACAGCTTTTAAGATGTGAAGTGCATCTATTGTTTCTCACATTTTCTGCATGCTATCTCTGAGAAAAATGCCCTTAGGACAAAAGACCTCAGTTTAGAGTCTCTGAGAGGTGATAAGGGAACAGCCTCTGGCACTGCTGTGTGCTCTCTGCCACGTCCTGTCCTGGCACTGCTTCCTCAGGGACTTCACTCTTCTATATCAGTTCGTGTTTCACACAGGTTTCTGGCAATGAAGTGTGATTTACAAGTGTAGCTGTTTCACAATCACCCTAAGTCATCCGTGGGCAGAGCTGCTGTTGACAGACTCGGTTCCTGCCGCTCTTTGCAGAGGCTGCTGCTGCCACCTCCCTGCTGCTGCCACACGGTTCATTGTGCCGTATGCCATATGCCACACGGCTGGCCTGAGGAGGTTTCCTGTTTTGATGGTGAAGGGTTAGTTTCCATGCTGTTTGGGCTCCCAGTGTGCCTCCCTGTGCAGCTCTGCAAGCTCCAGTGTCGGAAGGAGGATGAGGATGGGAAGGATGCGGGAGAAGGGTAGGGATGCTTATTTTAGCAGTAGCACTGCCGTATGCCAACTGTACGTGAACTTAATCGCTGCTAAAGGTCCTGCCTTCCGTCACCCTTGGTATTAATGCTTCAGAGAATTGGACTTTAATAGGGTTTATTACAGTGCCTGCACCTGGAGTGAAGAGAAGCGAGCAGAGGCCGCTGCATCCCACAGGTGTTAATGGAAGCGCTGGATCGTGCCAGGCTGTCCTTGTCCTTCATGCCTTGCTGACCTCTGTACGCTTCACAAGTCCTGCTGGAAACAGGCCTGATACAGTGAGCATCCATCACCGAAGAGTGTATTTTAATACACAGGGCTTAATTACTTTTCTCTGATGAAATGGGTTTGATCTGTGGCGCTAGTAAGGTAATTGCAGATAAAACATGGTTTTAAAAACAGTCTGTTGATTTCAGAAAGATTTTGTGTGGTGATTTTGTTTGTTTGGGGTTTTTTTTTGGTCTGCATTTGTATTTTAAGTAGTCATTTCCTCATTTGTGCCCACCTAAAATTCTTAAGAAGAATACCTCCTCTTCCCCCACTGTTCCTGTTAAATAAGAAGAGAAGCCTGAGATGGTATTTAAGCCTGAAAATGTTAGAAGCAGGCAGCCGCTGAAGATAGCAAGATTGCTTAGAAGGACAAGTATGGGCCAGAGCTAGAAGAGTGAAAAACACTAATGAGAAGTTAAGGCTTTCATGGAAGATTTAAAGGCAAATTGAGGAATTTTGATCCAGGTCCTCAGCCCAGCAGGGAACAGGTGGATTGAGACTGCTTCTGCCGTTTTCAGGGTGAACTGTACACAGTGGGCCATCTAAAATCTTACTTAAAATGCCAGATTTCAGAGGATCATTCTGAAAGTGCTCTTAACATTTGCTTTTGTTCCCTTTTGCCTCACCCTTGATTCAGCAGGCATTAAGCTCTGTTTGAAATACTGACATAATGCAACATTTTTTTTTTCTATACTGAGCAAATCTGTTCTTTAGAGCTAAAAATTAGGGTCATAAATACCTGGAAAGAGGAGTATTTTGTATCCTTTTAGTATGGCAGGAGATTGTAACTTTTTTTAATACAAAATATTGTATTACTCTAAAATGAGACATTCTAAAAAAATTTATTAGTTTGAACTGTTCTGAATGCTTCTTGCCAGTTGTATGTAATCTGTCATCATTCGGAGCACTAATGGCCACTTAAAATTGCAAGTCAACCCTCTTTTTGCTCTCTGTGCCAGTCTGTTTGGCCTCACAAAGGATTTATGCCCTGAATTTCTTTCAAAGTTTTGTAGTTGTATTAGGAAGGGTGTTGGATTTGAAGGGATACCAGAATATATGTCTGTGCATGTTAAATAATTCTCTGTGTGTCTAAGCCACCCAAGATAAGACTCAGTGTTTCCTCTTGCAATGAAGATTGCTTAATCTAGTGACGTGATGCGATGTAGTGGTCGGTACAAGTTGGAAGCTTGGTTTCTTCTTGGTCAATCCCAGTGCCATGGCTGCATGTTGAAGCCCAGGGCTTCATTAGGGCTGTTTTCTTAATTGTATGCCCTTCCCTTTTGCTCTTTATCATCTTCCACCATTCAGTTTCTTAGTCTCTTCCATTTATCAGTGACAGTAGTTGTCTTGCTGGCTTCACACTGCAGAGCTGTGTTCAGCTGACTGCCTTTCTCTTTTTTTAAAATCACTGCAGAGATCGGTTCCTCCAAAGTATCAAGACATGCTCGAAAAGGAATATACTGCTCAAATCATGTAGATTAATAATTCTGGGGAAACCACACAAATCCCATTGTGTGCTGTCTTACCTCTATGTGTTGTTATAAAGCTTCTTCTCAGCCATTTGTGACCGTGGAAAAAAGTGCTGCCCCTCCCTGTTTTTTGAATGAAGACATGGACTTCCCCTGTGTATATATTTTTATTTTTTTTTTACTATCCCACTTTTGTCTGGAAATCAAAGCTTTAATCTAGAGTTATTTAACATGCTTCCAGAGTTATTTAATATGCTTGCAAAGCTTGAAAATAATAAACTATTTGAAGTATGGTAGAGAGAAGAGGCAAAATATATTCACAAATAGTTTTGTTTTGACATTTATCTTGCTATAGTCATTCTGCCAATTGGCTTCAGGCACGGCTACCAAAAGAATGAACACATGTTGCATTCATTAGTTCTCATCTGGCTCTGCTTCATCTTGCAAGACAGACGAAATCATGATCACGCTAAATAGGTTGTAATGCGTTTGTAATACGAGTTCCCTTCTGCTGAATAGAACGATAGCTTTGCAAAGCTGCTGCTTTTCAGCCACGGTATTTTGCTTCGTTTTAATATAATGCATATGAGTATGCTGCCAGTGATGTCATTGCTTTTTTGTCTCGAGAGGTGTCATATGAAAAATATTCAAATACAATACTAAAACAACCACCC
>NW_009717397.1:0-464 GCF_000703405.1 Apaloderma vittatum | reverse complement strand
CCCTCCCCCCCCCCCCCCCCCGCCCCCTTCTGTGTGAACTTTTTTGTGTCACATTGTACTTCGACTGACATTTGGGGTGTTTCTGACACCATTACTGGAACAATAATAGTTCATCTAGATCGACCCAAGTATAAAAATTCTGTTAATTAGTCATTTGCGGTGGTTCTTTATGATCAGTCCAAGGGCACATGGCTTGCCGTTGGGTTTTAATAGTTAATGTCACCATTTCAAGACTGGCATAAGTAGCTTACAGTTCGGTGTGATTGGAAAGTGGGGGGGACAGCGGGTCGCCCATGCAACAGCCCAATTACTCCGATTTTGGATGGGAAGGGCTCAAGACCCTGTCTGCACGCAAACAGCTCCCGATTTCCCATGTGGAAGCGAGTCGGCAAGCTCCAGTGCCCTTGAGGAGAAGGCATGTGAGCCGTAACGCCGTGGTGTTTGAGGGATAGCAGCGTTCCTGC
>NW_009717396.1:0-5613 GCF_000703405.1 Apaloderma vittatum | reverse complement strand
TTTTTTTATATGTGTATGTATACACATACACACACACAAAGCATCATTACTTCCAAAAGCTTTTGAACACACACTACACAGACTTCTGGGAGTCTCACCTTATTACCCAGCGAAAGAGACACAGATGCTGCACAGTCTTCAGATGTGACCTCTGAATTTCAGCCCAACAAGAGCTTGCATATACACTCCAAGGCCCAGCTAACTGACCAAATAAAGCAACAAAGTCTGATTCCCTAATTCCCCCGGGACAAGAGAATATATGCAAGGCTAAGTGCCTCTGATGAAATCCCAGTTTGAGAGACAAATGGCAATTTGGCCCAACTGCATTGTAACTTCAAGAAAAATTGTGTTTCTACTTTCAGCTTGGTTCCTGCTTCATCACTATCTTTGTCCCCATGTAGTCATTTACACCTGTGCAAAGAGAACGGCAAACTCTACCAAGTGAGAATGAGAACACTTTGTCATTCCTTTCCACAGCGACTGCAAGGGGGGCTAAGCCAGCTCTGAATTTATCAGGTTCAAAAGAGACTGCAGATTCAAACAAATACATTTGCACTATTCATTTTCAAAGGAAATTAAACACAAAATTGTAGCTTAGTGCAACATTAGCATTCTGAATATACCTTCCACCAGGAAGTACGTGATTATGGTATCCTTATTGGCCACGGCATGGTTACATTTTGAACACATGAATAAATGCTCTGAACTCCACTGAAGTTCAGTGAAGTTGTGAATACATAAAATTGGTTTAAACAGAAAGAAAATGCCTTTGTTTGAAGCTGAATATTTATACATAGATATACATATTATGTATATATTCTTCACTAAAGTTAGCACAAAATATTAAATACTAAGGAATGGTGTTTGATTTAAATTACAGTTTCAGCAACATTTTAAAAAATGAGAGCAACAATATTAGAGAGCACTGGCTTGTACATAAATTCTCACATATTATTCCATATTAATACAACTGTTGCAGCGAGCTTTATTTTCACTTTCTGTGACCACCAGGCTGAACTAAAGCTAAATTATATCCTTGAATACAGTGATATAGAACCTGGGCTTTTAAATGATAATGTAAATCATAAAAAAATCAGACCTTTGAAATCACATACATTATTCCATGAGAACAAAAATCACATTTATATGAACAGGTAATAATATTTCAAGTAGGGATGTTTCACATCAAGTATTCACATTAAAAAATGACAAGATTTTACAAGCTGCTAAGCACGTTCGCGTCAGACCTACAGCCTGTTTCATAAATGTTCATCTACATCAGGTACAGGGTAACTGGAAAAGAAGTATTATAATAATAGCATAATACAACTATTTAATTCAGGTATTAAATGTGCTTAGATTAATTTGCAGTTTTAATTAAATTTTCACTTTCTGTGGAGCGCTTTCTACACATCAGAGTGTATAATAACAGACCTTGATTTCTTCTTCACTGAAGATACATTATTACTTCAGAACTGGAAAGAATGACAATAATATAACAGGATTTAACTCTGCCTTCTGGCTTTCTTTAAAAACAAAAGGAAAAAACAATAGCCTCCCACAAAACACCTCTTAGACATGACAGTCAATAACTTCTACTTAAATCAAATGGCCACCTCCCAGGGAGAAGCATGGTTTTTAAATTTTCCTGTAGAAGATCGGTTTAATAGTTTTAATAAAATAAATTATTTATTAGCATAAAATTTTTGGCATTTGTACATTATTCTGTTAGGCAGATTTTCAAAATGTTGTTGTCTTACTCTGTCAAATATTGTCCACCAGTAAAAAAAGGTTTGGATTTTAAATAAAGAATAAGTCTACTAAGGAAATAAGACTACTAAGCAGCTCAAACAATGAAAATTTATCCTGGACTTTTTCACTCGTACATCTTTATATAGTAGCATTCAGCCTGAGCCAGTCCTGACAAAGAAAGATCTTTATTTTCTATTTATGTTATAGAAATTAGTAACCACCAAAAATAGTTTTCAAATGGAGTTTCTTTCTTACTAACTACATAGCCCACTTACTGATTTGATGAACAGTGCAGGAAAATGCCCTGCTGACAAACAAAGTCAACATTCTCTCTGTCTCTGCGTTGGGAGTGGTATGTGACTCCTTCTAATTTTACTTTCAGAAGATCCTCCTGTCTCCCCAAAACTTCTAGTATAGATGGAGGATGCTAGCAGGTCCCAGGGAAATAAAATTGCAAAGCCAGCTGATGTGCCCTTTGAGAAGACAAGGGAGAAGAGGGGAATGTGGCAGCCTGACATCCTAAAGCTGTTGGAGGCCTGAACAGAAAAATGTATATTCAGCATTTATGCTTAAGAGGGTGGTAAGGCCTAATGGGAGGAAGGGAGATGGAGAGCTGGGAAAGAGAAGGAACTTGGCTTCACTCAACCCGAGATGCCTTTCTCTGAAGTAGAGCCTCTAAGTCCTGGGTCTGGCTGGCTCCGTGCAGCTGCACTCCCAAGGAAAGGCTAACGGGACAAAACATACAGGTCTCTCTCCAAGGCCACTATGCATTGCAATAAGTGAGAGTGAGAATGAATTATTTAGGGAGGTATCAGCAGTATGAACAATGGTAATGGAGGAGAACTGAAGGGAAACTACAAGGAGGCAGAGCGTGATGAATTTATTGGAAGCTCCAGGCTCCATCAGACACTGTTCTTTAGTGGAAATGAAGAAGGACTCATCAAGCTGAGCTTTAATTAGCATTTTCACATCGTCTTCATACTTTATAAATTAGCACTTTACAATTACAATTTCAATTACAACTGAACAATTAGAGTTGTTCAAATATATTTAAAGCATAAACAGGAGTGAACAGCCATATATTGACTGTTAGTATCCCATTAACAGGAAATCCCAGAAGTTAATGCTCTTCCAGACAACCTACAAACAGTTTATCCATTTATCAAAACTATAGAATTATTTCATAAAAAGTGTAGAACAACTTTTAATCAACTTCATTCCTAAAGTATGGCAATATTGGCTAAATTAGGTGTCTTTCAGATCTATGTAAATACAAATCTAAAGGGCAACTACTGAAGAAAATATTTCCTATATGATTATCAGGTATAAGACATTGAACAAATCAAAGTGAAATGATATGAAAAATAATCCTTCTCTTAGCCTTGGATTGGGGTTGGATTGTTTAATAATTTTCATAGCAAAAAAAAAAGAGCAGTACTAAATTAAATGAGAGCTTACTAGGCAGCGAAGAAAGTAAAGTTTATAAAGGGAAGGTGACAAAATTCTTTTTTTATACATCTGCGAAAGAATATATGAATGTGTTCTAAAGCTTTAGATTTAAAAAACATCATAGCCTATCTGCCTATCTGGATTCTTCTACACCTGCCTACACTGCTGTATCTGTCCATCAAATACACACACACACACACAAATATATATATATATGTACGTATAGTCTATTTAGGTGTACACAACTTGGTTTCACAGTTCTGTGAACTAGGGAAACATAATTCAGTTCTTAGAGATCTTTCATGTACAGAGAAATTATGTGAGATACTGAAGGTCACAAAGGTTGCATCTGAAGAAGTCAGGATATCAGCTAAAATCTAGTTTTACCAACTTCAGAAAACACAGAGTAGAGACATGAAACTCATTTTAATTTAACAGCTCCAAACATTTCATATTTTTACTGTACATAGCTGGCTACTTATTTTTCCACTTTTGAAATTCCAAGGTGGTTCATCCTCAAGCGCAGAGTTTAGAAACAGCTTTTTTTAAAAAATTAAACCCAAATGTACAGCTTTTACCAAATATATGAATATTCACAATTTCAATAACAATTTCAGCAATTAACAATGTCAGGGGTAATTTTGGTACTGTGTCTCACACTTTATATTTTATTTTAAGTCTTAAGAATGTTTCCTTATTTTGTTCTCAACTACTTATAGACTCATTTTTAATCATTATTTTTACCACATTGCTTTATAGGGCAACCCTGCTTTACTTTAGAGTGCTGTGTGTACCACCAGGAAATCCTCAAGATTCCATCCTTAATAAAGATGAGAACAATAATCCTTCCCATCTTCCTAAAACCTACAAAATGGAAAATTCTGGGGCATAGCAACCATTTACACACAGGAAATTGCACCTTTGGATTTGTGCCATTCACTAATAGGTGCTATTCCATCACAGGTTAGTGTGTTCAAACTACTTTTCTTGGGTGAAATTTAACACTTGGTAAACAGAAGGACATATTTTCCTATAAGGTTTAATAGAGAATCATCAACCCAACACCACTGTAGTCCACATCAGGAGGAGAAGCACAGAGCTTAGCTCCAAGACACTACAAAAAGGACCTGCAGAAAAAGCCTCAGCTTGAGCAATGTGATGACCTGAAGCCCTTAACTACATCCTTTGTTAGAAATAGCAGTAAGTTTTTTTTTTTACTGAAGATGAGGAGTGCAAGTAACTGCAGGAATACATATGCTTGTGCATGAACAAACACGCATTTCACTTTCCTGGCCACTCTACTTCATGCATCTACTCATCATGTCCATGCCTGGCATTTGGTCCAGATATAATGCTTAAATCACTAGGAATTGCAACTGCTTTGCTATATGACTAGAAAGAGATTGACTGCAGGATTTCAAATGCTTATGCTTATTCTCTGTGCAAACAACTTCCCACTTTAGAGACAGGCTACTATGCTTTAAGAATAATTTGATATGTGCAAGCGAGCAGGTCTCTTGCCTTATTTGTGCCCTGGGCAATTTCCAACACATGTTGCAAGTTTCCTATTCCACTGAGAATCAAAATACTAGTTAGCTTTTCCTCTGTACAGCAGAATATTCCTGTCATTTATAACTCTTGGGCTGCAGATTATGATAAAGTTTACATTTCCTCAACCACCACAGGCATTTGCTCAAATAAGGAACATCCTTAGGAAATCTCATTCTTTGGATATAAATGATATATGGTCTTCTGCTCTACATGTGAAAACACTGGAGTGGGCTGATCATGAAGAGGACTTTGTAGACATTGAGACTAAGAAAATAGAGGTAGACAAAATTGGTATGGGGACATGAATAAAGTTTGCCAAGATTTTTAGTCCCATCCTGACATTTTTTTCACTAAGATTTTGATCAGTTGCAAACAAAACATCGCTGCCTAACTCACACAGGCTATGTGCAATGACTTCCAGGCACAACTCCTAGGAATTTTGATAAGGATAGAAATTATCCGAATTTCCTTATTAAAATAATCCAAACTGCTATGATCCTGCAAGAGGCTCTTTTTTAGAGTGTTATAAATCATTACTAGTACTGCTATTACCACCATTATTACTACACTACTATATTACTAGTAAAACTAGTAGTGCCTTACTGTTGCTGTTGTTATCAATTTGATAAGATTCTTCTGGCCCTGGCTCTTCAGCTCAGGTTCTAGAGATAAATTTTCTCGCATCAGTGAGAAAATGACACTCATTGCTGATGTTTGCTAGCAAAAGCAGTAGGCAACCTAAGTAGGACTGAAATCAATAGGTGTTTCTTACATAGAGCATGCTCTGTGCAACGGAGTCTGCATCCCAGATAAGATGACAAGTTGATGATGTTTATTGGCGCCCAACGTGGGGCAAGAAAA
>NW_009717395.1:0-4017 GCF_000703405.1 Apaloderma vittatum | reverse complement strand
AGGTCCCTCTGGATGGCATCCCTACTCTCCATGGTGTCAGCCACCTCACACAGCTTGGTGCCATCAGCAAACTTGCTGAGGGTGCACTCAACACCACTGTCCATGTCACTGACAAAGATGTTAAACAAGACTGCACCCAGTACTGATCCTTGAGGGACTTCACTTGTAACTGGCTTCCACTTGGACCTGGACCCGTTGACAGCCACTCTTTGGGTGCGGCCATCAAGCCAGTTCTTTTCTTTATCTACCGAATTGTCCATCCATCAAAGCCATATTTTATCAGCTTGGAGACCAGGATGTCATGCAGGACAGTGTCAAAGGCTTTGCTCAGGTCCAAGTAAATGACATCAGTTACTCTTCGTTTTCAGTAAAAGTGATTGATAACATAATTTGCTGAGAGAACTTGACAGAAGTAAAAATCATAAAAAAGACCAAAACTGAAATATATGTAGAGTATTTTCAATTAATACATACCCAAACTCAAACCCGAAGTTTGGGTGAGATCTGCCATACAGATTCTATGTGAGCTCCCAGATTTCCAGTGACTACAGGATATTAAAATCTGTTAGGTCAGCATCTTTATTTTACAGCATGTACTCATGGGATATCTCAGTTCCAGTCTAGAGAAAGAAAAAAAGACGTTTGCCGTGACTTCTGCTTTGATGTTCGCAACAAAGTGAAGTGGTCAAGGATTTCTGAAAGGAGATTAGTAAAATCACATATTTTCAAGTGAAGTTTTGCCAGGCTACATTTACTATGCAGGATAAATTTGATTTGCAAAAATGTGGAATATAGATTAGTAGATTAATGAATTAAAAGAACAGAGCTTGCTGTCTGTCTTTTGCTCATTTTCTGTCTCATGGGAAGAATAAATTATATTCCATCTACTCATTGGAATAATTAAAATTTTGAAGAGCATGCAACTACAATATTGAATAGTTACTCATCAGTTTGCTATTTTGCTGAACTTTCCTTATCACAAAGTGAAAATCAGTCTCTCCACCTAGTCATTAAGAAGAAATAAATGCCTTACTCAAACCATAATTTTAGCTACCTTTCCCTCTGATTTAGAGAGTGAGTCCAAAATGGGATTTTTCAACTATTTTATAGTTTTTTTCTCCATTTCCTGCTTAATCTGATTTTTTTTTTTCACAAACTTTGGGTGCTGAATTGATTTTGCAGCTGTCAGTGAATATTTAGAATTTTGTCTGTGAGATCAGAGGTAGGATGTCTCACACAAAGAAAGGATCTGGTCAGAGGTCTTCATCCAGGGCACAGCGAAGCCTGTGACAACCTTTCTGATGATTTCTGTGGTCACACAAGTGATGACAAAACAGCCACTGCTCCTTTCAGATAACAAGTAACTATATTTTGAGGGGAGATAATAATGGAAAAAGCCTTCAGACAAGAGGTACCTGTTGAGGCATATTTGATTGTGTGATTAAAAAGCAGGATCATCAGCAAGAAAAGAGAAAAGGCAGGGAAAGAAAAAGGTGTATGTTGCATGATACTAAGAAAAAAAGAGAACTGAGACTTTCAGGCAGGCAGGAAAAGGACTTGGTGCCAAAGAGAGAGAGATTTTATTGCACTGTTTGATCCTACATATGGGCCTTCAGAGCAGACGTAGTCTTGATGGAAGGGAAGGAGCAGTTCCTCCTCTCCAGTCATAGGGTGGTCATGTTTTACTGGATGGGCTACTGGAAAGAGGTCTGCAGGTCTACTAGCTTCCCTGATAAATCAATGTTGTGAAGATAACATGAGTGCTTTCATTTTTGTCATTGCTGTTGTGAACAAATGGGACCAGACGTAAGAAATACCTAACTTCTTTATCAATATCTCTCTCTGGTGGAAGCAACCTATGGAACTGCAAACACTCGCTGATAGCCCAGGGCAGGTAACAATCTCTCTCTCTAGATTCAGTGTGTATCCATATAAAATAATTCTCCTCTAAAATGGTCCCTTTGCAAAGCTCCTATTTCTGTCAGTTTAGATTAGCCTTCTAAACTTCAGAGCCAGCAGCTAACAAGCTTAACAGCACAACCTTGTAAATCATATGTCTTGCAAAGGCACTTATGTGGAAGAGCTGAGCATCTCTGAAAATCAGGCCATTTCATTTTACTGGCTATATATGGATGCAGCAACTTAAATTAGGCATACAGAAATGTTAGCAGTGGGATTTTCTAAAGATTGGTTGCTGCTTGGTTATTAGAACATGCTCCAAATGCTTGTTTTGTGCCAGAAAAGATACAATGGCAATACTTCATTGGCCAACTGGACAGAATGACCGGTTTGAAAATGGCTCCAGCGTGGGATGGGGCTGACACAGCAGCATAAGTGCATGTGGGTGGATATTCAGAAGCTTGGGGGTTCAGTTTGGGTCATCTTCATCTAAGAAGATGAATTCGAGATATGGTAAGGCCATGTGGCCACCCCACAACCTTGAAGGAGAAGTGTGGGGAGAGCTGGTTTGGGAAGGTGGATGGTGATAAGGGTATATGGCTGAGAGCAGGGGTCAGGCAACATCAACTGTATGCTGAGCATGTATCTTTCCAACTCAGGGATAATATACTCAATGGAGCTGGGATCCTTTGCCTTTCAAAAGTAGTTCTCTTGAGTTACTGCTTTTCAGACTTGCAGCCCAGTGCCAGTTTGGCTGTGTGGCAAGTGAAAGCTGTTTGTCCTCTGTGCCATGGGCTGCTAGCTCTGCCATCAAGTCACTTGCCCAGGGATGAGTATTTAAGCTCTGCCCCCAAAGTTGGAGTGGTTGCTGCCCATAGGCTCGAGGTTGCGTTGAGCATCCTGTGAGATGATCCAGAGCCTTTACAAATATTCTGTCAGCTTCCCACAGAGCTCCGAAGATCTCTGAAATATTTTCTTTTCCAGTGAATGGGATAAGATCATATGGGTGCAGGCTGGTGTGTGCTGGAGCCAGGAAAATACAACCTATTGAATCTTTGCTGTCCAGCATGTAGCCTGCCCAGTCTGCTTCAATCAGGTCCCATGAACAGAGGTCAGCTGCTAGGCTTGAGATTCTGCAAATGAGGCCCATCTGCTCTGCTCCCTTTGGGTTCGTTTCTGGCTGTTGGTACAAGTTATCCTCCATCGAGCAGTTGTGCTGTATTAACTACAGACGCTGCTGACTCGTGGGAACTCCCCAGGGCCTAAGGAGGAACAGTGCTGGTCTTTTTGCCATTCTAAACTAATTGCTGTGACAAGCTACTATGAGGAGAGGAGAAGCGTGATCCCCCTATTTAAGTAATAGCAGTCTGAAATAATTAAACCTTAATTAGTGAGTTGTTCTAACTTGCTCAGGCTTATGGTCTTTGGTGCTCAAGAAATACCAGCCAAGCCGTGGTTTGATTTGACAATTAACAGATTGCTTATTTACCAGACAAGGCCTTGTGATTTGCTTGAGGGGTGAGATTCTGCTCTCAGTGAAACTTCTGTTGGTTTTTTTTTGCCCTCTGAAATATTTGATTTTAAATAGTGAAGATTCAGTGGTACAAGAAATGTGTTAAAATCGCTATCACAGCTACAAGCCCCAGATGGTCCCACTGTGTCCACTCCTTCACTGTCACTGCTCTGCCTAAGTGTTTGCATAAAATAGCCATCTGAAGGGGAAGGTAATCTGAAATTACTTCCAGAAATTTGCAGTTACTTCGTCTTACGAGAGAACTTGGAACTGGACGACTCAGCTCTGCACCTTGGTGGTTGTGTTACAGACGAGGCCACAGATGCCTCCTTCTGCTTTCAGAGATGGTGACTGCTCTCCCCTGGCATTGACTTATGATCTGATATTAGTTTAATTTAGTCACAGCACTGGCATAGTATGCTGTGATCTCTGTCTTCCATCTGCTACAGGTTTCGTTCCATTTAGAGGAGAGAACAGCATCCAGAGTCCTTGGACTGACAGTGAGAAACAGAGGCTAAGATTAAATAAATGAATAAATGATCCATTAAATATAATAAATATAATACACATTTTAATATCATAAATATAATAAACACTTAAATATT
>NW_009717394.1:3540-7717 GCF_000703405.1 Apaloderma vittatum | reverse complement strand
AGTGCTTCTGTCTCTGTGCTGCCACCTAGACAGGTAGCCGAGTCCAGAGCTCGTCAGAAAGAGGAAGGCATCAAAATCTAAGAACTTGGAGACCTCTGCTATAGCGTCTTGCTGTGGCCCGCGGGTACTCACCAGTTTGCAGCATTGCTGCTCTTGGCAGTTCCTCACAGCATCCAGTGGCAATAGGATCTCCCTGCTGTGCGAGGAGAAGTCAGAGCCTTGCCAGCTGGCATAAATTCCATTTTCCTCTCTTTATTGCCTCCTCTTTCTGTATCGCCTTTATAGCAACCTGTGAGAGGCACATAATACAGTAAAAATCTTCTAAATGGGAGGTCTTGTTCCATCAAAGCTAACTTAAGCACTGTCACTTTTGCTCAGTCCTTAGCACAGCCTCTGAACTCTGCCAGATATCCACCAATAAGTTACCTGTGTAAGTCCCACTCAGGCGTAAGTAAAAAATAGCATTGAATTCTGACTCAGCCTACACAGAGCGTAGAGCAGGCTACACCTCTTCAACAAATACTGTGGTGCAGACTGCGTTCATTATGTTACCATAAGTCCTACCTATTAACTAGACCAAGTAACAAGTTCAGGAATTCCTGTCTGGTATCTTTTGATGGGAATGAGTTTGTTAGTGGGTGCAGGAGACTTCTCCCTCCCATTCTACAGATTAAGTAAAACCATATATTTGCGTTAGTGCTTAGATTCTAGTGACACAGTTTAACTTAGGGTTAAATACATTGCATTGGTCTTTAGGGAGGATCATTGATCAATAGCTTTATTGTGTAAGCATGTTGCTTAGTATAAATGCATACCTTGCTAATGAATATACCCTTGAAGAAGAACTAAACCACTGATAATAAGAGAACATCCTGCCCCAGAAGACACTGGAAAAAGCCAGGCAATTGCCAAAAAACACGAAAGCAGCAAAATCTGCAGTAACTGGGGGAAAGGCAAAGGCAGCAGGTGGAGATCACAACCATCAACTCAATTCAAACCAAAAAGGACTTTACCTCCACACACCTGTAAGGAACACATGTTCTAATTCCCATAACAAGTGAGGCTAAGTTTAACCAATAGCAGAAGGGATGGTGACTACTGACCTGTGAGTGTAAATTTAGGCAGGTTGTACTAATTATGTAACAAGATAAACATGTTGTAACTCCCCTCTGTGGTGTGCTAGCTTTCTGGAATTACCACCTGGCATCCACGTTTGCACAAACAGGAAATAAATACCTCAGGTCTGTGTGTAAGATTGGCTTATCACACACCAGGTACCGGACCCCACTTGTAGGACAACACTTCCTCTAAATCCCTTATTTCTACAGTAGTGAACACTCCCTTCCCTTCTGTAGTGCAGACTTTGCCATAGAGATGTGACTAGTTTACCATGGACCAGCTGATGAAGCCCTGTTTACCATACATGCTGCTGGAACTCCAGCCAAAAAATAGCTCACTTTACAATGTGGTACCATTCTCAGGTGTTGAACTCCACCTTTTTGCTGGACTCTTCCACCTGCACAGGACTGAAGAGGGTCTGCCCCCTCAGAAGCACGGTCTGGTGAATGAATTACTGGGACTGACTGAGGTGCTGGTGTAACTTGACTTCCGATGCCTCCAATAAGAAGGCTGTAATCTCTCACAGAGAGTTTGTACTTCACTGTGAAATGGAAATGCTGAAGTGACTGGCATGCCACCAGGAACCAATCAGACTGCCATTTATACCCTTCCTCTTTTCGACACAAGGCATCGGGATAGCTACTGTTTCCTTCCCGGGAACCCTGTCCTTTCAGAGTGGTTATTGAATAATTAAAAAATTATTAACATACAAGCACGATAGCAATAATGGCTCAGTCTGGTATCGTGCTCCTTGGCGTGTTTCAGCAAACCCTTCCCGGAAGGTAAGACCCGTGTGCAGAGCCCTGTCACAGTTTCTCAGACACCACCAGCAAGTTGTGGTGCATGCTGCGAAGCCCCCCCAGCTCCCGCACGGCCCCCGAGGGCCCCTAAAGAATATTGTTGTGAACAAAATCAAGCCCTGGGGAGAAATGCCCGATTGAGTCAGAGTAATGGTCCATCTCATTCACGGCACTTAGCTGCTGCTTGGGGAGAACGACTTAGCCACTTGCCCGAGTCTATTCACCTCGGTTTTTCCCAGCATCTCAGCTGCCTGCTGTTCCCATGTCAGGGGGTTCTACTTCATGTCACAGGTTTAACAATGATGACACTTTTACTGTTGGCTGGACCCTTCTAATTTACTGTCTAGACTTGAACGCCGAAGTGACGATCCAGAGAAAAGATGATGCCATTTGGGTAAACTTTCTTCACTGCAAAAATCACGCTAAGTACAGGATAGTGTATGGAAAAGCACATTTGTGCACAAGATCAAAAGCTGATCCTTGATGTGCTAGAGGAGGAAATAAAGAAATTTCCACTCAATCCTAGGCATAGTCTTTTTCCACCGAATGTTTGGGGAAAATTGTTACTGTTGGAACAGTAGCTTGCTAAATTAATATAAAGGGAGTAGGATATAGGGATGTTTTTAGTTCATCTTTGTGGTCCATCAGAGAACTACATCTTTTAGAAGAGATATTTCTGAATTTGTGAGTAGAAAGCTGGGAAGGAAGGGAAGAAATAAGTTTTCTTCAGTATGATTTTTGGGTTGATTACACTCCCATTTTGAAGTTTTGGCAAGTACTAACATGTTACTCTTCACAGCACATCTTTCCAGAAGATATTCTACAAAGGGATAACTGTTGTATAAGTATTTGCTAATGGAGGGAGGGATGAGACACACGTGAATTTAGAAACTCAAAGGTGCCAAGTACCTGTGACTGCCACTAAAAGCCACCAGCTGGCAATTAAGCTGAAAATAAGAACCACAAAATCTTGATGTTAAGTCAAAACACATTAAATTTGTGATCTTCAGTTTTTATTTTTGTGGGTTTTTTAATGGAAGGGGTTTTTGTTCTTCTGAAAATGGCTGAAAAAAAAATAAATAAATCTGAAGCTAGTCTTCTGCCTCCTAAAAGCAGACCATGAGTACACCTGATCTCCCACACCTGGAGAAATCAGTGCCCAATCAATATCAGCATGGCCTCAATTTTCTCTGAAAACATTTCTGATCATACATGAAAGCATAGAGTGCCTGCATGAGGTGTTGCTGACACAGTGGTTTACAATTTCTTAGTTCTTGGAACAACAGCAAAGCTTTTTAAGCGTGATCATGTCAACTACTTCCTGTTCTCCCCAGTGAGTGTTTAAGCAAAGAAAATAAAAATTGATCTTAACTATATTACAGGAGTGCAAATCGTAACATCAATGACAGAATGAGGCTTACCGTCAGCACACCTTGCTGATCATCGTAGTCTTGCCCACGTTATCAGTCTGATGGTGTAGTTGTGCTGGTGAAGTCTCCCACTGTGGGCATGAAGACAACATATAATTTTCACTTGGTATATTACACCCTTTCCTTACAAGCTAAGCCACTGAACACTTTTTCAGACACAAGGCAACATAGTAGTATTTGGCAACATAGTAGTATTATTAGTCAGGGAAGTAAACCCTCTGACCCCAATCCCTGAAATAACAGTTTTTCAGAAGAGTGAAGAGATACACATTTGACTTTAAATTGCAACAGCATGTGTTAAAAGACTAAAACTGGAGCATGCACAGAACCAAGTCAGTCTAGAAAATGTTAACAGAGGAAAAAGTTGCTTGAAATTACACTCACACATTGCGAGTTTAGAGATGTTTAACTTTCTGCTTCCGCTTACTGTACCAAAGAGACAGTATAAACTTAAACAAATTGGAGAAAGTGTACCTGGGGGTGGGGGGGTGGTTGTTAATTTGTTTTTAAAGTGTCCCTACGGAGCTCAGAAAAACGTAAGTGGTCCAAACTGCAATCCAAAACTTTGAGCACAGGCAGAAGCTAACTATGGATGTGTCGTACTGAAGCATTTCTGGACGCAAGCCCTCCAGAATCAGAAAAAATGCTAACACGTAAGGGAGCTTGTGTGATACTGGTTTTAGACAGTGTTCAGGTATTATACAAACATTCTTTGATTAAAAGGTATAAAAAAAGCAATATACATATATGATCAAGTGATGGTTTTGTTCTAACAGTCTGCTTGCCAGGGCCTGGTAGCTGGCAACAAAAACCAGTAAACATATCCCT
>NW_009717394.1:0-3509 GCF_000703405.1 Apaloderma vittatum | reverse complement strand
TCAGCAGGACATTTCCCCCAAAAAAGATCTAAGCAAGGTAGAAATAGAATTAAATAACTCCTGTCGCTCTTATTCCAAGGCACCTCTTATTTTTCTAGATGGATTTACTCTTATACCTAGAATTTGGAGCATGGCAATATGCTTTACTGAAGCACACTAGTACCAGTTTTAAGGGTCTAATACACACACAATTCAAATGCCCTTCTCACAGCCCACAGGGAACCTTGTCATCCTAGAGCAGTACGGTTTGTCTCTAGTGACCTTTCAGAAGGCACACACCTGTGTTTGTGAAATTCTCAATTTGAATTTGTAGAGCAGGCAAAGCCTTCAGAGAAGCTTGCTACATGTTGGGCTTTTATTTCATAGTTAGCCTCGGAGTCTCAGGCTTGCTCTGCTCTTACCAAGTGCTTACTCAAGCAAAGTAGGAAGCACAAAGAATTTTTCTTTAATATAGAGAAAGACTGTTTACTGTTAGAATACATATAATTATTTGAAAACAACATACACATACATCTTTCTCATTAGGGCAGGCCTAAGCAAGACAATAAAACTATGCACTTAGTTATACAGTCAAAGCAACATAGCTACCAACAGCAGAAAGCCATCTCCCCTCCTTCAAACAGAACACGTTAGTTGCATCTTCACAGAAGACTAGGTTAGTAGGTGACCGGCTACTACAATTGCTTCATTACCGTAAGTCCTTCTGTCCCCATGTATCTCCAGCCGACCTCTCAGGCCTTCAAAGACCGAGGAACATCACCAAGAAAACCAGAGGTGCGTGCACCTATCAGAAAACTTTCTTCTAAAGCTGCCACTAACTGCTAGACCTTCTCCTCTCAATACTGCTATGATCAGAGTTGCCTTTCTGTTTTATACACAAGCTCCACGTCATATTTTGCAAAACTACTCCTTTTCTACAACCGCTCACGCCTCCTCTGCTTAGGGAATTGACTTTCCTTATGCTCCCTCAGCCTATCCCTCAAAAAATCAGTTCTCACAGCTGCACCATGGGCTTTATAAAGCGGTTTCTAGTCAGTGATCAGTTACAGCTGGAGGAGGCAATAACCTCTTTTCTTGACTGTGGCCATGTGCTGCATTTATTTACACCTGAGTAGAGGTTTCTGCTGTCGTACATTTGTGGATCAGAGATTGTTTCTTTCAAGTCTCTGCCTGACAAAAACACGCTTCATTCATAAAGGCAAAACTTAATTGAGACACTGGCCCCGTGTTTCCCACGACCCCCAAGTATTCAGTGATAATGAGGATTTCAGGCGTTTGTACTTCCTTCCCACTCCACTGTGTGCTCGTTCAGTCCCTGTGCCACCACACTCTGCTTTTGCAGTTGTGCCAATTCCTTGCTGTGCCTTTTTTTTTTTTTCCCCCATGCCGGCTAATTTTTAACCTGGATCAGTTTCCTGATCTAGTTCATAGGGCAGCCTCACAAAAGACGTGTTAGTGCAACTAAAAGAGCTGACAGGAGTAGAAATAAGTGACCAGAGGAGGAAATGCTTTAAAACAACATTGTTGCCAAATGCTTTGTCATGTAGAAAAGTCTCCAGGCTTCCTTTTATTGAAGAAGAATTGGCCATTACTAAAATGCACACCCCACTTGCTGTAAGCAGGCTCTAATGCTTGTAGGAGGAAGATCACTGGTCTTAGGGCAGAGACCACCCCTTTATTTTCTGCATGTGCATACATGTTTGGCCTAATGCTTAGGTCTCTACAGAGTGAATGAATCGTAACTTGAATAGAGAGTATTGGTTCTTAAACAGCTATGAAAGCCCCTAAAATTCTGAAGGCCAAAGCTTCTCTGTAAGGGTGTGAGCTAAAGTAGCACCTTCAAGTTACACATTCTGTCAGTACTACCTTGCTTAAGTGCTTTTTAAGTAGTAACATTAATCACTTGGACTACAACTGTTATGAATCACAGCTACTCAGCTGTGATGAGGTTCTGACAACAGCCAAAATATTGCTGGCTCTGATCCATGAAGCTGAGCAATAAAAAAGTCAAGTCACAAAAAATCTGCACTTAAAGTACCGGTTAGATTCTCTGTGCATGCAATGTCCTACACTATGGATCTAAAGCAAAGCTTTGCCTAGCATGCAGCTAGATGTTTTTGCTAATTACCGCCATGTATAGCCAGTGGACATGATGTGCAAAAGTCCACAACAAAACTGAATTCACTTTAGCAAAGTTATTCCTGATTTAAACAGGCATTGGAAAGTAAAATATTCATAGAGAAACATTTGCACAGAGTGATCTATAGCGTGGCTTCGCAAACCTTACATACCTCAGGCTTCACACGTTGACTTAGGTTAAAAGTCACACACTCCAGGGTGTGACTTACAAATGAATACAAATGTGAATACAAATACGCAGTGTGTAGCTCTGGCACGGTGCTGGTCTGTGTGTGTGATAGTCCTGTGATTCCTTTGGGAGCATGGGCATGGTTGTGTTGCCTCAGCTTCCCTCACACAGCTGGCAGGGTGTGGAGGAGGGAAGATGGCTGCACACAGGTAGCCACCACCAAACAGGGATGTGCTGTGGTGTGTTTTACCTGGTAGCTTGTCCCGCAGCCACAGATTCACATATTCATAAATGAAATATGCTTTTGTGCACAGCAGGTTCGCTCTGCTCAGATGCTCACTGCCTCCCACTTACTATGTCCATTCCTCTGCACACAAGTGAGTGGCCTTGCAAACCATGTGAGCTTCTGACTTGTTGAGGATCCCGTAGAGCTGCTTTAATGGTGAAGAGACTGCAGCTTTCATGGAAAAATCATGGGCACGCCCTACATCTTACAGCCTGGTCAGAGGTGATCATATGTCCCTTCTGGAACCCAGCATCGGAGGCATCAGGAAGACAAGATGAATCCTTGTTGGCTGGTTGTTGGGTTTTTTTCTTTGGGTTTTTTGGTTGCTTGGTTTGTTTTGCTTTCCTAGATGAGTTGTAGGGCTGTTTTACATAGGGCCGGGTAGAATCTGAATGGAACAACTCCAGTTCAGTTTTGGCTGTGTTCAGCCTTCCAGACGAGGAAGAGTGAACAGGAACTCAGTTTTGGCCAACCTCTGGGTTATGAGCAGTTAATGTGCAGTTCCCAATGCTGAGGCTAATTATCTAACTGGCAAAGTTGTGCTAGTGTGAGGATTGCTGGGCAGTTGGAGTCCCTGGCTTTGAGAGAAAGGAGAACAGCCGGAATGAGCCAGCTCAGCTCAGCCTGTGATGGACCCTAGGCATTTATTGCCATCTCTAACCTGTGACCCATTTCCAGAGCTCCTCTCCGCTTGAGTCTTCCCGCTAAATGATGTGTAACCTGGGAGTCTAGGGCATAGCAAGATTTTGACAGCTGCAAACATAAATAAAGTGAAGCTATACTTACAGACTAGAGCTCACATTTTCCCTCAGCTGCTTGTTCCTACTCCCTGCCTTGCTGCTTTACATGAAAGATTGTTTTTCCATCTTAAAAAACATCTTCTACTACAAATCATAGAATCACAGAATCATAGAA
>NW_009717393.1:0-11330 GCF_000703405.1 Apaloderma vittatum | reverse complement strand
CAGTGTAAGTGCTTACGGAAAAAAAAGAAAAAGTTTTTTGCCTGTGCTGTGGGAACTGAGGAGTTTAATGTCTTAAAGGGAACAGGTAGGATAAATCCTGCTTCTGCTGCAGCTGCTGTCAGCTGGCTTTGTTAGAGGCAGGATCTTACATTTCACCGTGTGACCGTTTATTCTCTCCTTTATTCCCTTCCCGTACGCTCAGATGCACAATTTTTTAAAAAAAAAAAAATCAAATTTTGAGTCTCCAGACTGCATTCTTCAGAGGCTTCCCACCTTTCCACTGGTAATATATGCAACAGGTATTCAACGACAGCACTTTTTTTTTTCTTTCAGTGCCCTTTTATTTAGGACAGTGTAGCCTTTATGCTGTGGCATTTTATACTGTTTTCCATGTACACACTTAGTGGCAGGTGGTTAAAGGATTATCCAGACTTGCTGTCCTACCTTCATCAAAATGACTTGAGTGGGTGTCTGCTTTTAAGACTGTTGCATTGATGGTTTGTGAACCTAAGCTGGATGAACCTTAGCCAAAATACCACTGAGGAATTTAGAGGTTTTTTTAAAAAAAGGAGAAAAAAATAATCTGGAAATGGCAATTCTGCCAGCAATTTGTATTTCTTGTAAAAGCGCGGCTTTGTAAATGAGAGGTTCTTCCTACCTTATGCTCATTCTTCTCCCTTACCCCAAGTATCACATGGAACTAGAGATATGTTAGGTGGGTTTTTTTGGGGAACTTACATCTAAATAAAACAAGCAACAGACTAATTCTTAAAATGGAATTTTACTGTTTTAAATTTGACCAAGGAAACTTTATGAGCCTGTACATGTGTATGTTTCAAATCTTAAAAAAAATGACAAGGTGTGTGGATATATGTATTTTCACCATCAATTCTGTGGTATTGTGTGTGTTCAAGAATAAGTCATTTTACATGGACACAAGGTGCCTGACCATACTTGCAGGTGATTCTGGCTTCACGAAAAGCAAGAAGAGGTCTGATGTTGCCTGCAGTTGAGCTGTGATCTCCAGAAGAAGAGTTTCTAGGAGAAACCGGAAATATTTAAAGAGTAGACAAGCCTGATATGTGAAAATGGTTCTCGGGGACAGCCTAAGAAAAGCATAATTTTTACCTGCTGCTGTAACTCAGAACAAGTTAGGCAAGGTTAATTACAGCATAATAGAGTTTAATTTAGCTGGGAATGAGGGTATGGTGACTGCTAGCAGTGTTTCTCAAAGTGCAAGACTGGCCTCCTTAGGCAAGCTTACACAAGCCCAAGGCAAATGGAAAAACACACTTTGTCTGGGACTTGGCAAAGGTAGAACCCCCACATCTATTAATGACGATTCCTCATTTGCCAAGGCAAAAATTGAAATGCTCTCCCAAGGAAAAGATTAACGACCTGTCCCACTTAAGGGTCTGATGATTCAATACCATTCTGTCTGGGTTCTAATATATGGCACTCATTATCACAGTCTCTGAGCACCTCCCAAATATTTAAAAAGAAATAACACTAGTGTTCTGCACACACAGTTCTCATTAATTTCAGTGGGTGTTGTGAATGTTTAAACACAGTGGAGAAGATCTCTGAAGAGTTGAAAATAGACTTGCAAAACATCCTGTGGCTTAGTTCCACAGCTGTCTTGAATCGACAGAACCCCTGTTAACTTGAGTGGAGCTACACTGATTTACACCAGCTGGGATTGGACCCAGTGTTTTTCTCTCCTGCCCCATCTCCAGTTGATAAGTCTGATCCTCTCAGCTGGCTGTATCTAAGTGGCCTACTGGCTTTGGTGGGAATGTGAACTGTACAAAGGAGGATGTCCTGTTTCCAGGGAATCCTCTTTGCTCTTAGTACAGGTGGAGATGATGTAAGTGTTGGGTTTCTTCCTGTGTTTGAATGAAGTGTGCCCTGAAAAAGTTTGAAAGAAACCTGTCTGATAGGGGTAAGAACAGAGTTGGGTTTTTTAAGGTTGGCGTCAGTCATTCTGGATGAGCAAACCTGTGGGGGAGGTTCTGCTTATGCAAAGACCTTGATGTTCGTGTACTGGGTTGTCTGTGTCAAGACAAACCTCTGCTGATTACTTGCAGAAACTGATCTTTCATTATAATCCATGGCTGAAATTGGGAAGTGTTACATTACTGGAATACTTGCTTTATGTGTGTTTCATTCTGTGATGTGTTAAAGGTATGGAATCAGGTTGACTTGTAACCATTGTTTTTCCTCTCTCAGACTGAATGAACTCCTGATGACAAGCTTGTAGTTTTCATAAGTTGGCAGTAAACCATGTGGATGAACAAACAAACAAACAAACAAAATCCCCAACACAGTGAAAACCTCTGGGCAGAGAGCCCTTCCTTGTGATATTGTCTAAGCTAAGCAGAAGCCTGAGGGGATGAAGGGAGGAGACTCTCCTGCCAAACTTAGTAAAATAATGCCCCACAGTTGCAGAACATGTCTCTAGTTCTTACTATTAATGTCTCAGACAATACTGCAGTTTCTTATCACTGAAATCTTGGCCTTTCGATAATAACATTTAGTTTATATATTTTTTTGCTCCCTTTTAAAAATAAGTAGCAAAGGTATTATGGCCACACTGGGAGCACAGGTGGATTTAACCTGGTTCTGGACTAACCCCTGGGCTAAGGAGGCCCTTCTCATTGTCTGCTCTGCCCAAGAACAGGAAGCAGAAGTACATTCCTCCCTCCCCACCCTTTTCTGTAGGCTGCTTAATGCTTTGGCAGCATCTCATAGTTTCAGTATACACACAAATAGGTTGGATGGGATGCTGATTGGTCAGAGATTCGGGTGGTAACACCTAGTAAAGTATGTATTCAAATCAAATTCATGTTTGCATTAAGAAAGGTGTGTTTTGGGTTGCTCGCTCTTTCTGATCTCCTGAATAACCAGCTCCTGTGTAGGAGCAGTCTGGATACTGGTGCTTCTCAGCTCTTGAGTAATGCTGTAGTTGGGGCATCCTAGACATTATACTTAGGTTCTTGAACAAGAGGTAGTTGCATCTCTAGAAGTCCTTAAAAATAACAGTAAAAAGCTGTTTTATTAAAAGCTAATATATGTGTATACACACACACACATATATATATACAGATATATAAAGGAGTTTTAGATATTGATAGTCTGCATTCAGAGAGGTTTATACTTAGTACCTGAGATGGTAATTGCAATATTGTTCACACAGTAATTTCTATGCCAAGAGCCTAGTCATCTGCCACTTTGAGCATCAGAAATTCTTAGGCCTGATCTGATGATTTTCTTCATTGACCTAGCGGGGAGAAGAGTCTCACTCTCTCCTGGCAGCTTCCAATCCTATAGGCATGAGTCAATGGCCATACCTTGAGCCCACATACGTTGGAGTACGGTCTTGAGTTTCCGTGTAGCTATATCAGTTTACCCCTGCTCAGGTGCAGGGCTCGAAATTATTTCTCCCTGCAAGTGGTTTCTGCTCAAAACCAAAGGTGGAGAATGCAGATAATTGTTAAAAAAAAAGTATTTTCCAAATACAGTTAGTAGTCCATATCAGCAGTAATGGCATCCCCATAAGATAAATAGGGTGATGAAATCTGTGCTTGCTAACAAAGCAGGCATGTTTTTTTTGCTAGTTGATTTGTTTCTGGTACCCTTGGACAAAAATTCATCTGACAACATGAGATTTTTGAATTTGCATGGCTTTCATTTTAAAGGTGTTCATAGTATCCAGCGGTTTCTATTGGTAGCTGATGAGTGCTGGAGATCATCTAACTGATTTTTGTTCTCTCTCAGTCTGATACAGAAAGCAGTGATTTACATCTCCTTTCAGCTTACAAGGCTTCGTGTCATCTTTTGATGTTCTTAGACAGGCCTGGCTCTTGGTTAATGGTTTTTACTGGTATCTAGGAATACCAGCAAAGGAGATGTCTTTTGAAATCACTAGCTTGTGCAAGCATGTCCAGTGAGTTTGTAATATCTACAGTTTGACTTTGTTTCTTTCCTTCCTTTTTTTTGAAACAAATTTGGGTCCTAGGGGTTGTGACTGTAGCACTATTAGAAGCTGGAGTAGTGTTCTGCCAGTTTACCTTTTACTGGACACTTGGATATGACTCAGCTGAAAAACAGGTAAATGAAATATCTAGTTGCCTGAACTAACTTTATGATTAGTGCAGACAAATGGCTGTTCTCAGGTGTGATTCATCTCATCATCTTAAACTTGATGGCTGCAGCAGGTGAGACTCATTCTATCCTAAAAGTACCTGTTTCTCTTAGTTTGCTGCAAGGTGGGGCAGCATCCTGAAATCAGCTGCGAGACTTGCCAGTTGTGGACTATGGTGACCTGAACCCCTTTGTGCATCTCCCCACAGCCTTAGTTCAATACAAACCCTTGGGCTGCACGCGGCTGCTCTGCTCATCAGTTATATCCGTGGTGTTCCTCAGGCATTAGGTTTATGTGAATCTTTTTTCTTTTTTCTTGCTTCCTGGAGTGCAGCAGGAAGCAACTTCTAGAAAAATGGGCACTAAAATTAGAAATAATTCAGTGACATTTTTATAGTGGCTGCATGCAGGAATACTTGTTCTGTAGTAGTTTAACCTTCATAGTATCATAAAACAGCTGTAGAGCTGTTTTTGATGTCAAGATGAAATAAATTTATAATAATGTTTAGTTACCACATTTCATTATTCTTACACGTAGCTATTTTTACCAGTAAATTTTTTCCTGACTCCATAAGAAATCTGGACTGGGAGAAATGGTCTCTAACCAAAAGCCCCAACTGGTTTTCTGGGTGTGGATTTCTGTTTGATTTTTTTTTCCCCCTTGGGAACATTATGCATAGTGGATCTGGATTAATACTCAAAGTGTAGTGTATTTGCCCTTTTTTCATTTAGGAAGTTTTAATGTCTTCTAGCAAATGTCATATTTTTCTGAGTCTTACAGCATAGCCAACTCTGTGAACCTCTCTGGTTCATAGGTTCATTAATTGCTCTGGTATTTTCATCCTGAATACCTTGTTAGCTGGTTTTGTTCCTTGTTAGCTTGCTTTCCTTGATGATTTTTTTTTGTCCAGTTTCAGGATTCACGTGATTTAAGGACAACTGAGAATCTTTGTTTTAAGACGTTTCCTAGCTCTAGTTGTGGCAGAAGGGTCTGAAATAGTAATCTGACGACACAGAAATGCTCAGAAACTGGTAAACAAAAAATGCTCAGAAACTGGTAAACAAAAAAACATTTTTACTCTCGTGATTTTTGTTGTAGTGTAGGGATGAATGATTCATTTTGTCTTCTTTTTCCCCCCCTTCATTTTCTTAATTCTTGGAATTGGCAATATTGCATTGTAATAAGCCTCTAAAGATGTTCTCTATTAATGTTATGACATCCAAACAGAAAGCCAAATCTTTTCTCTTTCACATGGGCTTAAAACCAGGAAAAAGCCAATTACTCTTGTACACTGATGAAACAGAATAAACAAGCAGAAGATAGTGAAACTGCTACAATGGTCTGTACATTTGTCATTTCAGATAAAACCAGTGATTCCCAATCCCAAATGCTGTCTGGCCCAACCTGTGTTTTGCTGATTTTATTACCAGGTCAGAAGGCTTGTGAAGCTCGATGGGTGCACAGAAAAATGACTTTTGGGGCACTGTTGAGAAGGTCAGTTCAAATTCTGGCAGCAAGCAGTCTGGAAAGAGGTTTTCTTGATGTCTCTATTGCCTGGGGTGCAGAATTCATAAGCACCTGATTCAGGAGTGTGAAGAAGTGGCTTCTTGCATCATAGCTTTTTCTTTACAGCATCTTGAGCTCCATCCTGAATTTTTCCTCTCAGAATAAGCAGCTTGGTGTGGAGCATGCTGACCTTTGGCAATCATGTTCCTGGGAACCTTAATCTTGCCTACGGATGGATGTGATCTAAAAGGTGATTTAGAATTAGAAGGAGAAAGTCTGACAGGGTTTTTGTTCCAACTTGATCCTTCAGCTCTTGTTGTAGCCTGTATGTAAACTTGCCTTGCTTACCCTGCCGCATCCACGCACCTTGGTACGGGCTCAGCAGAGTTGTGCAGGTTTCTTTGCGGACCACTGTTGCCTTCATACCTCAGCAGTGCATTGCCAAATACTAAATGTTGAAGTGGTAGCATCGCAGGCTCCCTCCAACCATTTTCAGATGTAAAATTGTAAAAGGCACTTTTGTGCTCATGTCTAATTAGAGAATAGTTTTATTGTGTTCATAGACTCAAAGTTTATAAGGCCAGAAGAGGATATTCACATGACACTAATTTCAGATGGCCTGTGTGAGAGGCTTATCTTCCCAGACATCTCCAGAGGACAGAGGACTGTAGTGAGGCTTTGCTATAGACGGAGTGGAGAAGTTAGGCTTAAATCAAATGCATGATGTCAGAAGGCAGTGTGAATGCCTTCCACTGGGATAAGCTAGTTCCCTCTCTTTCATAATACTGGTAATAGAACGTCCCTGGAATATTTATGGTTTGGAGTGGAATGCATCTTTTACAAAGACATGTGGTCCAATTGAAAAAATAAGGCAATTTCTAGATCCTCAAAAATAAACAGGAGATTAATCACATATAATAATGTTGTTCACATCTTCCCTCTCTATTTTGCTTTCGCTAATAAATACAAGCATATTTTTCCTGGCTCTTCTTATGCATTCCATTTTATAATAAGGGTTTGAAGAAAAAGCAGAGTGACCACACTACTTCAAAAACAGTCGCTGGATTTTTGTGTTTGTGCAGTCTGAGTATTAAACATCTAGTATCCCAGCAGAGACCAGAACCTTGCAAAGTCATGCCTTTCCAGCCCCAAAGCCTAAACTTAGCTCCAAAATCCATATTTAGACTTAATTGTAAAGTGGTTTAGAAAGTCAACAGGTAAGATACTACATCATTCAGCCTGTTGGCGTCCTTCAACAGGGCAATTGCCAGTATTCACTTGCTGTGCAATGCCTGTCACATCTGGGCTCGTGTCAGTCTGAACCCATGCAGCTGTGACTGCAAATACTGTTTAGTCAGCACATGGTGTTTCTGTTGCAGAAGTTTCAGCCTGTGCATATGACTCCATGAAGCTACAAATTATTATTACTTGTTATCAGTTGATCAATAGGAACAAGCACAGAATATGTTTGCATAAAAATATTTTGTTGTCAAAGGGATAACTAAGCTGACCAGGTGACTTCCTACTGAGAGAAAGTATCAATAGTCTTCCACATACCATGAATTCCAGTAGGAGCATAGATTAAGATTATAGTTATCTTTTTGTATAAAGTCGCTTGAGAAATTTTCTGAATATAATAGTAGTAATAAAAGAGTTGTTGCTGACTTTTCAGCATGGCTAAGTGTTGTACAAGAGATATCCTGTACTGCTGGTAGGGACTGCTGTGTCCTAGGACAGAAGATCATTCAGAGACATGAGAAGACACCTCTGAGACCTGCATGCCTGTAACTGTTTTGCCACACTTAGCTATACTAGCATTAGTAAAACTGAGGCAGTTAAGAGAAAATAATACTATGAGGTGACCCAATTGTAGTGGCAAACCATCCACTCCTGTGCCCCTCCTTCTCATGTGTGGGTTGCAGCGTGTGCCGTGTCACCTGGTGCATCCAAGCTGTAGAGAGTATGGAACTGTTGAAGTCCCAATGGCTTAGGCTCTAAGCCTGGTGGCTTAGTTCTTTCATTCCATCATAGTTTCATCTGAACAGGAGGAAGAAATTCTTTACTGTGAGGGCGACAGAACACTGGAACAGGCAGCCCAAGGAGGTTGTGGAGTCTCTGTCTTTGGAGACTTTCAAAATCCATCTGGATGCAATCCTGTGTGATGTGCTCTAGGCAATCACAGAATCACAGAATGCTAGGTGTTGGAAGGGACCTGCTTTAGCAGAGGAGTTGGACTAGATGATTTCCAAAGGTCCCTTCCACCTCCAATGATTCTGTGATTTGAGTGTTTTCAGTCACGGCTCTTGGGTCACTGGTGCTGACAAAAAAGGAAACTATCATCTCTACAAAGGTAAATTCAGGCAGTATAGCTGAACACTTTTCTACTTCTCTCACCATCCCTATAGCTGTGAATGTGACTTCTGAGCGGTTGGGAGTCTCAGATGAGTTTGTGCAACCTTGTATAAACTGGAGTTATTCCTGACTGTGTACTGGAAACTGAGCAAGATCTATTAAGGAGCAGAAAATAACAGGCTATTGTGGGACCAGAAGACCTGCCATGTTGGCAGACAATCTGGGAGATCTTGCTGTTCCTGCAGTAGAGAAATGGTGGATTGGTGCAGGGTGGATGGGGTGTCTTGCTGCAGGATCAGCACAGTGAGATGCTGGCCTAGGAAAGCAACCAAATGATGTGTTTGTTCTGTACTAAGATCATAATTCTGAGTGGATTTGACTGAAGAGGTGAGTTGAAATGAAGGCAGGTAGTGGATGGGTGTTCTAGTGGGGGAAGAAGAAGGATTAGAATGGATTTATTAGGAAAAGAATAGAAGAGTGAATGTCTTAGGTATTCATTTACTTCATGGTCTTTTTCAATTAAGTTTTTGACCCCTTACTTCTCTCCCAGTGGGGCATCTGCTTCTGTGTGGGAATGCTACTTTTTCTGGCCTTCTTAGCCTTCCCTTGCCCCCTCTGTTCCCCTCACTTTTTCTTCTTTTCACCTTTTGTCTTCATGCATCTTTCTCCTGACTGCATTTTCAAAATCTGTTTCACTCTGCCCTCTTGCTCCAGTCCCACCTGCCAGAAGGATCATCAGAGGAGAACGTAACCTTGGTTGCTCAAAGCAGTTGCTAGTTTTTCCAGAGAAGTCCATGCTTAGGTTTAGTTAGCAGAATCAGTGAACCAGGGAAATTGCCTCTCCCAGTTATTGTTTTAGTCTTCTCCAGAAGATGTTTCTGAATTCTTTTCTCCTTCACTGGAAACAAACTTTTCCTTTGTTTGAATGATTAGTTTGCATCTGGTACGTGATGGCCTGTTTTGGCTTGATGTGTTCAGCAGAGCTGACTGAAGACTTCTCAGCTATGCAGGCAAAGCAGCCAAAATTTGATACATTGCTCTATAAATAGGAGCATGGGCCAGGTATCTTCTGCAGTTAGACAGAATAATATGGAAGGAGAGATTCCAGCTTGGTGTTCCTACTCTGGTGGAGGAGATGTGCCTGTATGGGAGAGTCAAAGAGACCTTCTCTTTTTCCACGGCGAGGTCCATAGCTTCCAAACTGGATTTCTAGAGCTCTGGCAAAGAAAATAGAGGCACTGGAGCTCATGGTCATTTCGCCATGTCTTGTTGACTGCTGCTCTAGACAACTGCTTCTTTTGCCAATAGCTGGACCTCGTCCTCATCTTCATTGCCTCCGTGTTTGTTGCCTGCTGCTTCAGGATGGCCCAGGGATATAAATACAAGAACGCTGGTAAGCCCACAGGAGCCTCATACACCACTGAAGCATTTATAGCTTGAAAATGTCTGAGTCTGAGCGGATACAGAGGAAGTGCTTTTCCAATTTAGTGAACCATTTGTAGTTTTAAGTGTCACATTGTGCAAGAACCTGTCATCACTCTTTGTGATTCTCCAGCCATGTTTTCCATGTGCAAGACTATGCTTTCACGCTCCCTTTTTTCTGCCTTGTTTCACAGAAAACTGGATTCCTCCTCCTTTACCTTCTCCCACTGCCAGAGCCCTGACAGTGGTTCAGCTCTTCCCCCTTTGTATCCTAGGACAGAGAATACATAGCCAAACTTCAGTGCAAAAGTTGAAATCACTAGAAAAAGGAGGTTTTCTGAAGAAGACCAGTTGATGAATTGGTTAGTCCAGCCACTTGTTTTTAACACCCCAGGGTGGGAGGGGAAAAAATGAAAGCAAAAAAGGTGAAACATCTATTTGTTTATTACAATACGTGCTTTACCGAGACTTTTTCTAACTTTCGAAAGGCATGGCTAAAATCCGGCAATTGCCACGCAGGTATTCTCTGGTCCCCTCGACTCCAGTACTTCTTAGCAGCTGCCTGTTTTTCGGTGCCTCCCTTAACCCCAGGTTTTGGGCCTGGAGGCGAGGTCCCGGCCAGTTCCTGGCGGAGCAGTGCCATCTGCCGAGGCCGGGAGCTCCTGCGCCGGGACGGGCATTCCGGGAGGCTCTGAGGCCATCAACACTCCCCCTTTTGTGTGTTTTTTCTTGAGGTCTGGGATTCGAGCTCCTCCAGCGTAGTTCTCGGAGTTGGCCGTATTTTTCAAGCAAAAAGTTACTGCTTGTTGCTGCGGGTGGAATCTGCTCTGAGGAGCTACTAGGCTGCTTGAAAAATAATCGCCTGCTCTGCTCTTTGTCTCTTACTGGCGAAGCAGCCCCGTTTTAGTCGAGATACAGTATTTTCACTTTCCAATCAAATATATTTAAAAATTGAATCTAGAAAATGGGTCTTTCTGCTTGGTTAAATGATTAGTAAGGCATTTGGCTTTAGCTAGGGCGGTAAGAAAAATGTGCCGAAGATCCAGTATAGGGAGGGAAATAAACCAACTTCTCCGGTATGAAAAGGGATTGGATGAGCTGAAAGGAGATATAAGAATAGGCCACATCAAGCTCCCTGGAGCACATTTTCTGACTTCGTTCCTTACAATATAGTCTTCATTCTGTAGGGGGGTATGAAGGATGGGAGGAGGCTGTATTTCCATGCTTGCTATGTCATGTCAAAAGCTGTAAATGCTTCTGCTGTGTGTGGCTGGCAAAGCTGATTTTTCCTGCTGCAATTTCTTGGGTATTTTCGTGGTTGTTCTGATGTTATTTTACTTTTGATGAAAACAGGGTCATATAGAACTTGATGTCTGCTTTTTAAATGAGCCATTTGTCACAAACCAGAGTGTCCCTGGGAATACCTCCGTGTGTGTTGTGCTGGGGCTTAGTGAAAGCTAGAAGCCAGGACTGGTTTGTTCTGTCTCTCTTTGCTCTCTCCCACCCACGAAGTCTCTTCTAGGTCCCGTTTGCTGACCAGGGCGCTCGCAAACCCACGAGAGGGTTTTCCTACCATCCAGCGTCACTCCACTGATGCAAGGAAGAGGAAGACACTTGGTTAATCTCAGTTTGCACCCCGCAAGTTTGGACCGCTGCTGCCTTGTTTAAGGCACAGGTGATTTTTATCACTTCTCACTTTGTGTGGGCTCGGCAACGCGAACTTGCCACGGGATAGAGCAGAACAGTCCCCAGAGCACCCGCTCCCGCGGGAGCATCTGTCACCACCCATCCCCTGCAGCCCGTGGGATCCACAGGGAGACTAAAACGTAGTCCCCCAGCTGATTCCAGGAGCTTTTTTACTTTTTTGTTTTTAACATTTGCCCCCTCACACCCGCTGAGGCGGAGC
>NW_009717392.1:0-8724 GCF_000703405.1 Apaloderma vittatum | reverse complement strand
GACAATTCTGTGATCTGTGATTCCATTTCTTTCCCTTCTAAAGCTGTTAAGGACTCTCTAGAGTACATGCAGCTCAGAGTTACTGGTTTCTGCTGAACGGGTTGCAAAAATGGGGAAATGAACCACTTTCAGAAACTGATTTTTATCTAAAATCTCCATAATAAACAGAAGCACACTAGTAGAAATGTAGTTCTCTGTGACTCCTCCTTCAAGGTCATGTATCAATGAAAGTGAGGAGGACTACTAGCTTCATACAGGCCTTTTGGAGAAAAGGACATTGTCAGAAAGTAATGGTGACATGGCTTTAATGTGCTCTGTGAAGAAGTCAGCTTTTGGGCATAATAGTACTTTACAGTCTTGCCAGATGATCTGAGGTCCTTCCATCATTGGTTCTCAATATCATTTCAGCCACTTACTCAGATTCTATTATCGTACTTCACTATAATTCTAATTATCACTCATCTCGGTAGCTGGTAGCTTTTCTATTATTAACTAATCATCTATTGGCCCTGTGGGGGTCCCATAGCTTCCAGGCCTTTTTACTAAGGTTGAGTTACATTACCTGTCCTTATTAAAACTTAGATTTAACCCAAAGTAGGAATGGGAAAATGTCCTTCTATTGTTCACACATATAAAAATATATTATTACATATGTTTATGTTGCCCGAGTTGCATGGTAAACTGCACTACTTAAGCGTAGAGCAGATAAAGCATACCAGTGTTACAGATGAGCTCAACATTGTGGGAAGAATTTGTTTCACACATTCCTTAAAATAACTAACATAATATTTTTTTAATGTTCAGTGTGAGTTACACACATGTTCTGAACCTGTTAAGCAGGTAATACTCTGATTAATAACAAATGTTGTATAGGGCCTTATTCAAATCCTAGTGAAGTCAATTGAAATATATCTAGTTCTGGTGTGTAAAAGTCCTAGTAAGAGACACTATACTGAGCATTTTCCAGTAATGTGCCTCAGATGCCATTTTGTAGTAATAACATGGGAAGTCACAAGACTACAAATTTAGATGCCTTTATGGAGTCTTGACTGAAAATCATGATCTGTTCTGAAAATATCTGTGTCATGCTACTTAATTAAAAAATACATTGGATAATTTTGAATTACTTTGTATTTTATAATAAGCATATATATTAAAGAAAATATAAGTGAATATCTTTTTCACAACATATTCTTCAAGCAATAACTATCATCAAGGAATGACACAGAACTGTCTGAAATGGCATAAAAGAGCACAAATGATTATGGGACATAAATTCCCCTAGCATTTGTTGCAAGGTTGCTTGACATGATTTTCTCTGAATGGAGTAAATTCTATGGACAAGAGGAGATTTTGTGCTCTTTTCTTTACTTTTCTATGTGTTCTTTTTTTCTGAGCCTATATCCTAGTCCTAGCTGCTATGTGGCAATCTCAAAACAGTAAGGATAAATCTAAATATTCTGGTAGGTCACTTTTGTCTCTGTCTAGAATAGGAAAATACAATATTAAAGCTATGGATGACTTTTACCAAAATTATCAGAATGTGGCATTGTCCTGGTTTTTTTAGCTAACAGGTCAATCGTAGAATAAAGTGAAGGAGCTAAGTGCTGACAATGGACAGTGAGAGAGATCTACTCAGGTATTATGGAAGAAGTGAAATAGTACCTTGCCCTACTATGAGTAAATTCTGATTTCAGTCTGAAACATTGCTATTCAGGGAACTAATAGCCTGCAGTTCTCATTAGAATAAGCAAAAACTGTATTATTATGCCTGATCGCTGCATTTGTATTTCCCTGTAATGCTGGCATCATTAGCTATGAAGTGTGTCAATTTACTTACAGCGGAGACCCACAGCTCAGGCGCACAACTGAGTTGCAGAGGATTAACACATTTCTGTGCATCAGTGGAGCCATGGCAACTGCTGTTAACTACCTGTGCAGATGGTCTGAGCTGACTCCAGTTGCAAGGCAATGTGATTTATCTGCAGTTCTGGGAAAAGTTTCTAGCAAGTTACATTAATTTTTCAATTGGTAAGAGACTCTGGAGCAGTGTGGGCATAAAAGTTTTCCAGATACAGAGGTGAAGGTGCAATTGGGTCCCCAATGGATGTGAGGGGAAGAGTAGCCCAAAGAAAAGGTCAGCACTGTAGTGAAAACACAGGAGGAGAGGATTACCTATGGCGGGTGTGAGGCCCGTGGTGGATGTGAAGCTCGTGATGCTAACCTCAGCTGGGTGGCCTGACCAAGGGCATTGGGAGGGAGCAGTGAGTTGTTGAGACTACCCTGCAACCCTGCTCCATAGGCTCCTGAACAGGGTCATCGTAACTCAAAACACCTGAGTGAATTTTGTTTTTAAAATTGTATGGATATTTAGCAGAGATTCTAGAGCCACCCAAAGACAGTTACACTTCCATATCCGTGTCTTGTTCAGTTATAACAGTAAAATTGTGTTGTGAAGAGTTAATGGTAGGAGTTCAAGGTGATTTCAAACATTAAAATGTCCAAGTCGTGACTTTGCTTGTAAAACTATCTGAAAAAATATTTTACTACTCTTAAAATAATAGAAGAGTTTTTGCAAATGTTTTACTTGGCTACTAGCATCTGGGTCTTGGATGTCACTCATTAACATTTTCCAGGCAATTTCTGCTATGAGGTCTTAAAAACAGAAGTAGATATTATCTCTCAGATTCCTTCAGGAGTTGGACTTTTTACATAAAAGAGAAAAATAAATCCCAAAGAATAAAGGACTGATAATTCTGAATGCAACCTTTAAAGATCAAGGTTTTGTACTTGTTATAGTCATTCCCTTCCGCCCCATCTAGACTGCCTCGCCTGCTTTCTGCAATGAAAGGAGACATGTTGGCTACCTCACCAAAGACTTTCACTGTTAATGTAGAGCCAGTGTTCAAGGATGTAAAGGTCTGTTACACAGCAGCAATTAGATTGAAATGCTCTTCTTTCATTTCTTGTCCATTACATGCCTGATTTCTACAGTAGAGAAATGTCCTTGTCTCACTGGTACCTTCTTTCGTCCCTTTAGACTCTTTTAATCCAAATTTTTTTTTGTTTTTTTTTTTTTTGCTTCCTTTCACCACATAAGGTTCAACCTGTCACTTTTTTTCTCCCACTGTTACCATCTTTTAACTTTATATCCCATATTGGCTGCCAGGTCATTTTTTTAAAAAAAAACCAAACCAAACCCGAACACCTTATTATTTCTAGTACAGCACACTTATTTTCCCCTTTGACTTCTTCCCCATTTTTAATGAATGTAACACCAAGAAAAACAGTGAAAGAACTGCTACAGCCTTGATTAACAAAGTGTTAAAAAACTTTAATGGAATTAATGACAATCAGTGTCATTTTATGGAAGTAGAACCTATCAGATAAGTTTGATAATTGGGTATACACAATTTGATAGTTGTGTCAGGTTACGAATTTAGTGGATAAAAGTCACCTGATTAATACAATAGACTCCTGTGTGCTCTGACGTTTTACTTGAGAAATGAGAACGGTACAAACCAACATGTTATACATGGCATGGATACAAAAAAATCCAATTAGCTTATATGTTTCAAAGGTAACTGTAAACGAGCTCTGGATGTGATTTAGAGACCTGTTGCTAATGTAAAGCTGCTGTGTCCCAGTCAAAGATTGAAGATTACTGAAACTCTGCTAATCTATCCTGCAGAAGACTTTAATATCGTAGTACCTGCAAACAAGTAAAAGGAAAGCAAAGATGCAGAAAATAACCTTTAGTAGATCATCACTAGCAGTTTTCCAGGGGTGGCAGATTGAGTGGTTGTCTACTAGGAAAAATGATTGAACCTGGCTTGTCAGATAGAGAAGGACCTGCTGTTGAAAGCAATCCTCCTTGTGTCAGTAATGAGGGCATGTTCAGGGAGTTGTAACACCTTCTGACTTTAGTGTCATTTTCCTGGCAAGTGGTCCTCTTTTATTCACCAGTTCTTTCAAAAGCTGATGGGCTGAAGTGCTTTAGTAAAAACTAAATGTACTTATAATTACTATATATAATTTTCTATCTTAGCTTGAATTTCGTTTCTAATCATTAATAATTTCTTCAGTTATATTTAAGAAAGCGTAGTCTGAAGTTATAGTTCAAATAATTAAGATAATTTATTCATTATAAATATTCAAACCAGTTTGTAATTTCTTAACTCCACCTAGTTTCAGGGAAATCCACATACGTGTTTCTCTTGATAACATTGGAAATTTTCAACAAGGAAGTTCTGTCAAAAGATTTCCTTGTCTTTAAGTACAACACTTACCTACTGGCCACTGATGTGTCCATTTGTTCCCGTTTTCACAGTTAAAAATAACTCTTACAATCAGTTAAGTTATACTGTTAAGGGCTAAATGACTGGGAAAAACCCCACCTTTTGGATAGACACTTGATGGGAAAAAATCACCATTTTCCACTTTAACGGAAGATTTACTGGATCAGTTTTCAGGTATATAGTGCAGAATGGGAACTTGCTTATAACATATTTTTAACATACTAGAAAAAATCTAGATTAATCCCTTTGCTTGGCTGGACTGTACCTCCCTCTCTTACCACCTCATGCAATAGCTTGTCTTGATTTTATGTTGCAGAAAATGTTGCTTTAACTGCAAGTCTCATATCGGAGGCTATATTTTTATACTGTATTTTTGTACCACATTTTGGGAAGCATTGGTAAAGAGGTTGCCTTTAAAAATATATATATATGCATATAAACTGGAAATGAGAAACCATATTTAATAGTAAGAAGCAACAAACAATGTATCAAGATTTCTAATAAATTCTTTACAATTAGAAATGTTAATATTAATATTGTATGTTTTGCTGAGATGAGCTTTCATTCCATCTGAAATTATTGCTGTAGCCCTTTCTATTTTAGAAGTCTTGAATCTAATTTAGAGGTTTGGTAATCTGTCATTTCTGTGGTTAAATCAGCCACCTAATTGGAGTGTCATTTCATATTCAGAGCAGTGTCTAAAGCATCCTCTCTGAGCTATTTCTACATCTTATTGATTCTTTCTGCCTAATGACTTGAAGGAACAGCTCCTTAGCTACCCACAAAGCCGAAACTCTCATCCAAGCTCTCATCCCTGCAAAATGCTTTTCTCCGCACTTGAGAAATATAACACTCTCCTGCTTTTATCCATCTTGAATGTTTATGAAAGGACTGTTTTTGTGTGATCACTTCAGTCTGTCACTGTGACCACAATACTCCTTATATGCAAAGTTCCTTGCATACCATCTGGCTCCTTGTTATCTACCGTCTCCAACATAAGCTGTCTGTTTAGCGTTTAAAGGCTCTCCTGACCTACTCTTACTAGACATCAATTCATCGTCAAAATATTGACTCTAGATTCCAGCCTGCCTGGGATGCCAGCTTCCATTTTCTACTTATCTAAGTATCCTTCATAATTGGGAAAAGCTGCCTGTAAGCATTTGCTACACCTTGTTCTCCTCTTTTTATGCTCTTCTTTATAATAAACTGTTCAATGACTTGCTTTGTGTGACTAAAAAGTTGCTGGAGTACAGAAGGCACAGAAGGCTGAACGCAATTTAATGCTTCTTTTCATTTCCCCACTTGTCTTTAGTGTATCATCCATTGTTGTTCTATATGGGCCTATGGTCTCAGCTTTTCTTTTGGGAGGTGTATGGAAGTAGGGGCTATTTCTAAGCATATCACTTGCTTCAGCATGAAAAACCTCCAAATACATATAACTGCAGTACAACATAGTATTTCCTACCTGTGACATTTAATTGTTTCTTATGCAGTATTCAAAGGATCTGATGACAGAAAGACCAAAGTATTAGAGTCAATTTTGAGTTCTTTTCTATACTAGCAGTGGTAACAAGTGGCTGTTTTATATGGCCAGGGCAGAAGTCCAATGGCTTCAGACCTGTGCCTCTCCTAGTGTTCCTTGCAAGGGCTGTCCTTTCAGAGATGTGCTGTGGCAGGGCCATGCTTCAGGGCAAGGACTGGAGCTGAGGCTGAGATTGGAGCAGGGGCTGGGGCTAGGGCTGGTCCAGGGTACACCCAAGCTGCCCCAGCTGTGCCCAAGACTCTGTTAGAGGTGACACCAGTGCTGCTGGGGCAGCCCTCAAGGATCCTACTCTAAGACTGCTCAGCTAAATGAAATTATTGAAATAATTAATTTTAATTTAATACTGGTTTCCCTTAAATGGCCCTGTAAAGATGCACAAATTCTGATCCTCAAATGTAGATCCAGTTTTCTTAGCTGTCAACCTTAATCTAAATGACAACAGCTGAAGACTAGTACAGGTTAGCAAACAACTCTCAGAATCCCACTGCTCTGAGTTACTTTGTTGTTTTTCCCAGATAGCAGAACTAATAAAACAAATTATTTGTATATACGCGTTGTTTATTCAAACCAACATTCATTTTTTTGTACAGGAGCTTAACATAACAAATAAGCCACTGGCTGCATTTGCAAAATGGATGAATAATTTTATGACCACTAATAACAGATATAACTGTGTAACTTAATGAGAGAGGTAATCAGCTTTCACACTTCTGGGGAAAACCCGATAACCTCATTTGAAGTGTTCTGCCTTCCTCTTAGTCCTTGAATTTGATCACTGGTGGAGGAGGAATGCAAAGCTTGAAAAAACAGAGCAAAACTGGCATATATTTCAAGTCCTTTAGGCAATATTCATTACTTCCCATTTAGAATGTCACTGAAGTCAACTCTAAGAGGTGATGGGCAAGATATAGTCAAGCTATGACTTGAAATAAAAGATGTAGTGGAATTAGAATAAATATTCTGATCCAAATTCAAGCATATGTATAGTATGCATGCTATAATATGTATATAATATGCATATTGATGTGTGTAATATGCATAGAAAATCTCTGGGTAGTCAAGATACAGATTTACCTCATATCTGGATTGGCTGTTGGGGAAAAAAGGAATAATTCTATGTATAAAAATTTTAGTTCTATCTTTAAAAAAGCTCTTAGAAATTTGGTTCAAACTGGTTTTGAATTACTTTCCACTACAGCTGAGTAAAGTTCACGTGTCAGCTCTAGAAAGCAAAAACAGATACTGACTTAAAAGAACCTGACTTTCCCAGTAAAGAAACAAAAAATACAACAAACAAAATAACAACAACAACAATAATAATAGACCAAAGATCTTGGATCTTGTAGGTACGCCATCTCAAAAATACCGAGAGTGGGCAAAATCCACTGTATCTAGCCTGAGGTGAAACCTGAATGAATGTCAGGCACATAGTTAATGAATAATTTTAACCCAGACCTGGTTTTCTCACTGATTTTCACATGTCTCTAGCAAGTTATCCATATATTTTACAGATTAAGATATTTTAACAATTTGAATTTGATCTTTAAACTAATGAGAATGGTATGAGAATGCCTTTGAAATATTCGGATAATTCAGCAGTGTTTACAGCAGATGGCTTCCTCTTTGAAGATTTGACATATTATTAGTAAGTTAACGTCGAGTTCTGACAAAATTTCAGTGAAGATACTTTGTTTCTAAATCTAAATTAAAATCCTTTGAGAGCAAATCTGATCTGATCTTCTTGGATCAATTGCTTCAAATTGGATTATTGTACTGAGGAAGTGATCGTAATGCAGCATATCAGAATTGATTTGATCTACAAGAGTTTATCTCACTTTAATTAGATAAAGAGAAATATGTTATCACTTCAGACTTTTACTAGTTTTGATATATAATGTTTTTTGATCTATAATGATGTTTTATGCAAAACTGCATCTGGTGGTTTACTGTAATGAATTACTTTTAGCTACTGTGTTATGACACATGGCACATAGATTCTGATTCTATGAGATTCAAAAAAAATTTCTGTAATGAAAATCAATATTTATGCTTTATGTGTACATTGGGTAGATGTAAATTGTTCCTGCACACCTGCTGTGTGCATAATTTTGGAGAATTCTGAAGATCACATTAATGAAAAATACCATAAATAGTCTTTAAACAACTTAATTCATGGAATAGTTGGTTAACAATAAACACTCTGCCTTATTTTCTCGGGTTTTTTTTTGTTTGTTTTTGAGGATGGATGGTAGAGAAAATAGGAAAAAAAGAGAGACACCTAAAAGGTTAGATTTATGAATCGAGCTATTTATCCCCTCATAAAATCCAAGTGAGGAACTTGAAGATGCTTCTAGGCAGCTGTACATTCCTAACTGCTGCTTATGTTAGATATTGTAGACTGCCTTTGGAAACATATCCTGCTTCAGATTTTCAAAAGGGTGAACTGCTCTTGAAGGGTTTTTGACTGTTTTCTTCACTCTCTTTTTATTCCTCAAGGAAGAACCGAAACTTCATGGGGACTCTCATTTTTTGGTGACTTTCTGTCACTCATCACTTCGATACTTTCTAGATGTTTAATTGTTCCTCAGACAACTGCCTGCTTATAGATCCCTTTAGTAACTAATAAAGATCATGAACAGAGCAACAAGGAAACCACTCAGAAAAATTCTTTGGATTGCTGTGATAAAATTCTCTGGGCTGTATTCTATTTATTAAAGCAGGGAATTGATACAAAAATGAATTCTGATAGGAACTGATTATTCATATGAAGGTTCTACAGGAGAAGTGCACCTGAGACATACCATCTTTTTAGTTTAGGCTGTGTATAGACTGAGGTTACCTAGGCTTTCATACTTGTAATACAATTTAATGGATTCAATCTTC
>NW_009717391.1:0-8427 GCF_000703405.1 Apaloderma vittatum | reverse complement strand
ACTTGGTCTTGTTGAACTTCATCCTGTTGACAGCTCCTTCCTCTCCTCACTCCAGAAAGTGCAGGAGCTTCAGGCCAGAGAGGCAGTGGAATCCAGCCTGGGGACCCTACAGGATGATGACACTGAGGAGGCACAGTGGCAATCAGCAAGCCACACAGAGCTGCAGGGCGAGTGGGATAGGATGGCAGTGCAGGTGAGCAGTGCGGTACCCGTGTTCTTACCCCTACTGCACTTCCCAGGAGGTGAATTTTGATGGAGATGAACCCACATCCATGCACTTCTATGTGTGTCTGCTTTGTGGGCATCTGGTCTCAGCTCAGGTTCAGGTATCAATGGGCTCCTGCTGGGGTAGGGCACTGACAGTCCAAATCCAGAAATGGGATGTGGAAGGTCCAGAGGGCACCTCACAGTCAGTCAGATGTGAAAACATCTGAAGAAGGCTTTACCATCCATGGTTTCTCTGAGCATGGAGTGAGTTGGTAACAGCACCACCATTACAGTGACAACTGTCCTTCAGAACCTAAAAGGAAGCTGAATTGCTCTGAGCGTGGATGCAATCAGGTGCCCACATCCACAAAACGCCCCTCAGCCCGCAACCCAAGGAAGGAAATGCCTGTGTGTTTAATTTGGCAGAGAGCAGAGCAGAGGCAGGTACTGAAAGACCTGTGGGGGAAGAAACAGATGCAGGAGGTCCAGGTAGGCACAACATATCCTTGGCAGTTCCCAGGCATCTCATTCGGAAAAGGCCTTCCTTCTCTCCTTCATAGTTCAACGCCCAGAGATGTTAGGTGTCTTCAGAAGAACCAGGGATGCTCTCTGCAGATCAGCCCAAGATGTGGTAGGCAGAAAGAGCAGGGCTACACACTTTAAATGAGCCTTGGCTGGACTTCAAAGCAGAATACAGTTAGTATGTTATCAAGGGGGAAAAAATAAAGGAAATGCAGTGACCAAAGCGGTGTCCTATAACAATTCATGAGAAGACTCAAGCTTGCCACCAGCAGACTTTGAGGCTGGCCATACATCCTCTGCAGGGCCAGATCTTCCCTTTAGAGGACATCTCAACAATGAATACAAATTCCAAGAGCTGCTCTTGCTGGTGACGGGAAGAGATGGCTCCAAACCTATTGTTACCATGTTCAAGTCTTCTTGATCCTTATTTGCCCCTTTCAGTTGAAGAAAAAGAAGACAACATTCCATGCCACCCCATCCCAGGACCAGTGGGCAGTTATGGACCACGTCCATCAGCACGTGGATGCCCTCAGCACCCATCTCAGAGAGCAGCCCAAGGTCACAAAGTCCCAGGAGAAGGCGGTAAATGAAATAAAAAGAAAAAGGACGCCTTGGTTCATCATGGGGGTTTAAGCAGATGTTTAACTATAAGCAGCCTTAAAATATTTACTGAGTTAAGACTAAGCTGAATTTTAAGCCCATTCTGTAATGCTTTGCTACATTTAGCTCTTTTTTGCACTCGTTAAACACGAAGCATTACATGAATACCATTGGCACGAACCGTGCCCACTGGGGTGTAGATCACCAGAGCAACACTTTGCATTACAATTTGGAGCATCTTTTACTTGTTATCAGATCTGTGAATAGCATGTGGGATATAACAGGATCAGTCTGATGGACTAGTGGTCATATTATGGAAAGGAAAGGCCCTAAGATGATCCCTTAAAGGCATGATCTGTTTAAGGGAAATAGTTCTGGATGGAGGGGTGTGCCCATTTTAGGCAAGAGCCATACTTTAAAAGTGCTGCCTTTTTGATTGTATTTAACAATAATACTCTGCAGAGAGATGAAAAATTACCCAAAATAAAAGACAAAGAAATGATGCCCAGTCTATTGCTTTACAGATCAAGCTGCTCTCTGAAAGCAAACCTGAAGGTAATGACTGCATTTTTAAAGTGAATCAGTTTGAGTCTAGAGAATTTTTTCATAGCGAACAGCCCTTCCGATTTCTCTGTCTCCCTCTACAAAAGCATGCCATGGACTCCTCTCCAGGGAGCTGGCTGGCAGTCCTATCACAAGAAGCCCTGGAGTGGACACCTTGCAGTCCCTTGACTCTCTGCTGCAACAGCATAGACCACAGCTCTGGTTGCTGGCACAAAACTAACTTGTGTCTTGGGTGGGTTTTGAATTGTAGCCATACCCCAAAGGAATGAGATTTCAATCAAGCATTCAAATGCAAACAGATGACCGTGCCTCCTCCAAAATTATGCCAGTTTTTATTTGCATAAAAATAAGGAGCTGAGGCATGCTGCTCTTTCTTCTTAACAGTCTGGGTTTCCTGTAATCAAGTGCCAGGGAAAAAAAATGGGGACTTCTTATGCTCCCCAATGCCCGTGGTGCAGCTGCAGACTCGACAAGGTGCTGCTGCTCATGAAACAAAAAAGGCCATAAAACAGGGGTGACTATTAGCAAATACGCAAGGGCTACAACATTGACACCAGCCCTAAGGGGTAGCAGAGGGCTGTTTGCCCACTGACACCCTTCAGCCGGGAGCCTTGGCAGCCAGGTGTGTCCTTCCCAGGACACAGCCCGTGCGTTGCTGCACTGGTACCAGCACCTACCTTTACTCCAGACAGAGAGGAGGCCACCATGAGTGGGAAGCAGAGGCTGCTGGAAGCCCTGAGAATAAACCCAAACCTCTTGAAGCAGTTTCACCCCATCCTAGAGGAGGTGCTGGAGGAAAAGCTGGAGAGAATGGGAGTCAAGAGGGTAAGTGTTCTTTTAGTGCCAGCATTTGCGATGACAGCCCTGAGCTGATGCATAGACACAAAGACTGCTCTGAACAGACTTTTTTTTTTTTCTGGCAAGGGAGAAAGCAACCAAAAAACTAACAGGCAGCAAAAAAAAGAATCCCAATCTGGAACAGTCACATCCTGAGAGGCAAATGGGAAGGTGGAGGTAGAATCGCACAGTAGCATAGGGAATAAATTGCCATGCTCCCATCTCTGAGGTTTGGTTATTAGTATCTCTCCAGCAAATCTTTTCACAAGCAGCCTTTCATATGCTAAATTACCCAGAGCTCCCTCTGTACTGGGGAAGGGAGGATGTGTGGGGGCACAGCAGCCCCTGTCACAGGGATTTCAAGGGGACTTTCACTGTCCAACTCCTTTTCACGCCAAGCATATTAAACAGAACCTCCTACAAATCTTGCCGAGCTCCCGGCAATGCAACACCACCACCTAGCACCTTGCAGAGCTGCTGCAGGGACAGTGAGCAGGCAGGCAGCAGACAGGCTGCTGGGGACAAGCCTTGCTCCATCCACGCGCGTTTCTGAGCAAAGCTGCATTTCTGCTTCGTATCCCGAAGACACAAAGAGAAAACAGTGACTGAATGACTTCTCATGTCACTGTTCCCTGAGGGTGCTTTTAATGAGCGCTCCTGGGTTCGTTTCACATAGGCTGGAGTCCTGGCATGTCCTCCCTTTTCACAGGCATGTTATTCGATGGTTTCAAAAGCAGCAGAGGTGCCCAAAGCCAGACCCGCAACCCCTTTCCCTATTCACTTCTCATCATTTTACAACTCTGCAAGCCCAGGACATTCACAGTCACAAAACCTCCTGTAAATACTTCTCAAGAGAAAGTAGCCTGGAAATTGCTCCAAATAGCTGAGATTTACTCTTTAGCAGTCATTTATCAAAGCAGATGAGGACTTTGCAATTGTGAGCTGTTTGCATGAGATGTATTGTGCTGGGGAAACTGTGGATGTCCTGGCTGGTAAGAGCTTCCTTGGGGTTTGGGCAGGACTTGGAGCTTGCAGGATGCTCTTGAGATATGTAATGCTGCCAAGGGCTTATGTCATCACCTGGTGCTGTGGGAGGACAATGTCAGGCTCAGCTGTGTTCTGCTTTAGGTTGCAAAGGGAATCTCCACTCAAACCTACAGAAGCCTCCAGGTTCTGGTCAGGCTTCAACAGCAACAGATGGCTGAGAAATTTCCTGGTCTCCGCCACCTGAGGGATGAGTTGATCCAAGCAGTCATGCGAAAAGTCAGGCGATGCAAGAAGCCCAGCAGTGTTTTGCCTCAACAGCTCTGTCTTCCCAGGTGAAGTGAACTGTCCTCTCTAGATACTGACCCTGGGGACCCATGGCCATCCACTGATGATCATAGGGTGCTATCCCTTACCCAGCAGGGCAACAAGATGGAGAAGGGCAGAGAAGGGTATTTAGGGTGATGCAAATCTCTGCAATTGTTCTCTGCGTGTTGACCTCCTGTGGGTTGGTCTAACATGTTCAGGAAAAAATATTAGCTGTCCCCAAAAGCCCCAGCAGAGTGACGTACGGGTTTGCCAGTGCTTGCAAATCCTTTGCCTGCCCCCCCTCACCCACCCTCCATGTGTTTTCTACACAACCCCATGTCAGGTGGGCTGTATGGCTCCCCCAAGGGCAGCCAGCAGGACTACCAGGAAATGGGTGGTGATTCTCCTTGCTCTCAATATTGCATTCCAGCTCAAAGCCTGAGGAGCACAATGTCCCTTTGTGGGTCACAGCCCGTCGCGATACCATCTACAATCAAGCCTGAAGCCTCAGTGATCCCCCAGCCTGCTCCTTGGAGCAGAGCCTGCTCTACCCACAGCACCCGGAGACTTCCCTGTGTCACCTTCTTCCCAGGACTGAAATGGGACAAGTCTTACCTGCTGTCCCCCACACTCAGCCAGGCAGTGGGGCACTGATGGCTTTATCAGGCAACTTGTGTGCCTGACCCTGTCAGGTTTTTCCCCTAGGGCACAATAAATCCTGCACAGCAAATCCTGTTTGCCCAAGAGGAAATGGGTCTGTCGAGAGCAAGCAGGGAAACCCGCAGGACCCAAAGAGCTGTCAAACACAAGAAGGAAAGTTTGCTTTAACTGCTGGTTATATGCTGTAAACTGTGATATGAAATGTATCAAAGGATGATGTCAGATTGCCCTGTGGTCCCTCAGAGAGTTGGGGGACAGTGGGAGGCATCTCTCACCTATGCACTAAGAGCAGACAGCAGCAAGAACCCCTTGCATGTGGCTGTGGTGTGTCCCTCAGTGCAGTGTCACACACAGCTATCCAGGGCTATTTGTGCAAATGGAGCATCCTTGCATGCACTGGAGCGTTACCCACTCAGTGCCTGCTCGAGGAGGGAAGCCCCCGTGGTTTATCCTGTGCACAAAACATTTGCTTCCTAAAGCAGCTCCACTGGGATGGGTCCAGGCAACGTGAGTGAGTTTAAGTTATTTAGAAAACAATTTGCCCTGCGGTGGCTGGTCACCCTCTCCCTTCTCACTCATCTGTGCCATCACCATGTTTTGGGACTCCCTGTTTAACCTGCTCTGCCCTGCACAGGGACAGCCACACCTGTGAAGGTGAGGGAATGGAGGGACACTGGGATGCAGTAGCACAGAGACCATCTGGTGGAGTGAGATTCTCTCCAGCCACGAACTAGACATCGCCCCAAACCAGCCAGCACACCAAGAAATTCCAGGTATCTTGTGAAAATGGCCATAGTGATGTTCTCTGACATAATTTCCATTTTAAAAAAGGCATGTCATACCCTCTTCTCAGCTCCTACCTGTCAGCAGCACTACAGGGCATAGTCTGTGTGCAGGGAGGTCAAACCTGCAGCAGCAGAGACTTGGCTTTTGGCCCCCTTCATCCTGTTGCAAACATTTGGCCTTCCCCTAATATTTGTCTGTTCTCTCTCTTTCGGAAAAAAAAATAAAAAAAAAATCAGTATTCATAAAACTGAGAGCAACACAGTAAGCACCAGAGAATCAAATTCAGAAAAGGTCTCTGGAACAAATCCAGAGATAATTGGAGTGATGCAATGGTGAAATTATTAAATTACTAAAACGAGACTTAAACATAACCTCAATTTATGGGGGAGAGCTGGTGTAATTAAAGTGGTGCCAGTGTCAGAATCAAATTGCTTTTTTACAAGAAAAAAAAATAAATAATACTTTACCCAAGGAAGGCCTGGCAGAAATGCTGTGAAGACTTTTTTTTTTCTTATTGCAATGACAATTAAATTCTAGGCCTTCGTCTGACAAAGTGAGAAAAAAAATAGTAAAAGAAATAAAAGCGTGAGTCTTATGGGACAACTTGGAAGAGAAAGGATCTCCTCTGATGCAGCTGCATTTGGCCCTCTTTGCTCTAATTTTTGCATCAGCCTGATGGCGAAAAATTCCCTGTTGATTTGTAGCGAGGGGCATAGGGTGCAAATGTGGGTGGTGAGCCTGGCCGTGCTGCTCCCCTTCACCCTTTCTGTGCTCCTCTCCAGCTGGCAGGTGACAGCAGTGGCCTGGAGACCTCCTCGCTGGAGGACCTGGCCAAGGCACTGCCCATGCTCAGGGGACCACCTCTGGGAGCCCAGCTGCAGGGGTACACACGGTGGTGACAGGGATGTGACAGCCCTCTGCCAGCAGCCACTGGATGGTGCCACAAGACCAGAAACGGGCAGCAGCCGCTCTACAGTGTCCTCAAGGGCTGCTCCTGGAGCTCCAGCCGCCTCTCTTTTGGGGAAGACCCCAATATTGGGGCTCTTCCAAACAGCACAGGGAGGGTTGGCTCCTCCCTGGCCAGCCACGAGGGATCACACTGAGGAGATTAAATGCTGCGTGGCGTTGAAAGGAGCAGTTTTTGCTCTCCCTTCATGAGCTATGCTCGTGGTCTCCAGGCCATTGCTGTCACCTGCCAACAGGAGCTATGCTCATGAAGGGAGAGGAAAAACTGCTCCTTTTCCGACCACGAAGCTTTGGACAGTGCCGTGAGCTTTTGGAGCCCCAGCAGCTCCCTCTGGACTTTGCATCTCACAGACTGGGGCCGGCTCTCAGCACTGGACACAGCCTGGCACTAGGGTGTGACTTTTTTATTCTTTAAGCACTCCAGAAAACAATCAGAGAGGGGAGAAAGCAGCTTTCCTTCTTGGGGCGTTTCTCTTCGCCTGTGCCCGAGGGTGATGGAAAATGTCTTGTTTTCTGTTCCAGGAGGAACCTGGCCTGAATGCACTCGGGCAGAGTAACAAGCCACAGCTGCTGTCTCCTTCCTCCTCTCCTTCTTAAATCGGTGAAGACCCCAACCCAAAGGATGATTTTTTTGCACTGTAAACATGGCTACAGAAGCCTGACTTGGCTTATAATGCTCGTCTGTGCAAATTTCATTTTCCTAATTGTCTGTGTATTTTGCACGTTAGTAGCAGTGCATTTATGATCTTGATCCCTTAAAAGTATGAAATCTTGGAAAATGCAACAGGAAAAATTGACACTTCTCATTTTCTCTTCTTTTCTAACCTACTCCACTGCTAGTTCAGATGTCTACTATTCCCTATTTCTAAGATTTGCCATGTGGGTTTTAATGCTAGGGAGCAGAAAGTCCAACTAGGGCTGAGCAGAATAGAGTAAATCAGTTTGATTTCACTGAACAGCAAAGACACTTTCCAGATAACTGATCAGAAACATACAACACCCTCCCTTATTTTGCAAATCCTCATGTCTTCTGGTACGTGCACATTCACCTGTGTGCTTATACCCACCCATATGGCATGGCTCTGTAGCTGCATAGCTTGAAAATTATTTTTTGCATTTTAGTCATTCAAGTTTAAGAACTATGTGTTATCTGTTGCTTCCCGTGCTACTGCCAGATGTGTTACTTCATGCTTAATTTAACAGATCTTGTTCTTTATGGTGAATGTCAATCATAATGAACACTGCTTTTAATAAATTCAATAAGGAGGGATGGTTTCAGCCCTTTCGGAGCACTGGTGTTGGTAACTGGGGAAAAGAAATGAGATTTTACTTGTAAAAAATTACAGATGGAGACAGCATTTGCTTCTGGGACAGGCGTGATAGGAAACCTGTCCTGGCTTACCCGCCTCTGCCCTCACTGCCTGCCATAGAGCAGCCCTGGGCTGAGCAATGATGCTGGGACAGTCCAAAACCAATGGTGAAATAAATTTCTGCCCAAAAGTGCAAACAGGTAGGAAAAAATGGCGGAAAGAAGAAGCTGTTTCACCTTGACTACGTGGCAAGCTTTGTGCCAAGGCAGGTGCCCAGCCCAGTGCTAAAATCAAGATCACACCCATTCTGCTGGCTGCTGAGTAAACCCTGCCAGCCCCAGGTCTGGCTGTTCATGTTGCTCCTGCACATATTCACCTACAAACAAGTGCAAGATTCACTTACATTCATTTTACCAGCAGTTTGCATGCCCAAGGTGCTTTTGAGCCACTGCAGTGAGTTTCATGTACTCAATACCAAGTCCGGATGGTGCCAGAAAGGTGGGGAGAAAACTTTCCCTGAGCTTGGAAAACTCTAAAAATAGTGGACAGCCTTATTGTAAGAGAAAGGTGACACACACACTGACAAATAAATAAATATAGATACAGACAAAGCATTTTATTTCAGGCTGGACATTTTGAGCTAATATGTTCCATAGGAAGTTGTTCTCTGCATGCTGCAAAT
>NW_009717390.1:0-4198 GCF_000703405.1 Apaloderma vittatum | reverse complement strand
CTCCAGCCCCTCAGTGTCTTTCTTGCAGTGCACACAGCGCTTGAGGGGAGGCCTCACCAGTGCTGAGCACAGGGGCAGAATCCCATCCCTGCTCCTGCTGGCCACACTGTTCCTGACACAAGCCAGGATGCCATTGGCCTTCCGGGCCAGCTGGGCACACTGCTGGCTCATGTTCAGCCGGTTGTCACCAGCACTCCCAGGTCCCTCTCTGCCAGCCACTCCCCAGCCACTCCTCCCGCAGTGTGCAGTGCTGCAGGGGGTTGTTGTGGCTGAAGTGTAGGACCCTGCACTTGGTCTTGTTGAACTTCATACCGGATGTAGCAATACTTGTGGATCCCATTGCTTCACATTTCCCACTGGATTGTCATGTTCATTTGCTTATACCTTTGCCCACATTAATCAGCCAGAAGGTGAAGCTCTGAAAATGAATCAAAAAATACTGTGGCTGTTGAGCTTTGGCTATGGATAGCAAACCGTTCTTTCTCCTGAAAGCAAAAAGTGCTGGCAGTGGGTAAAGCCAAAGGATGACATGGTTTTGTTCGAATGCTGCTCCTCAGAGCTGCCATGTGGGTTTCAGAAATCAAATTTTCAGATAAGATTGAACTAAATCCTTGAAAAAAAAATTATTAAACCCTTATGAAGTAAGTTTGCATCAACATGCAATTTTCTGCCTGATAGCTTGAACTGAGTTGAGTGCTGCCTAGTTTCTTTTTCGTAAGACATCAGTTCTGAAGTTTAATGATAGCAATTTAAGGGCATCTTTCTGATTCCTTTGTGGGCAAACACAAAAGAAGTAGTTTGAATTCTGTCTGCCATCTCAGGAGTGATTAGATGAGTCTGAGAAAACAGGTTTGGTGGTTTTTTTCCAATTAAATGCCTTCTCTTCCCAGTACTTCCCAATATCAGTATGTATACCCTGCATGTATACAGGGTATATATCCCTTCCGCACAGTGCAAGAGGCATAGATGGTCCAGATAGTAAATTCCACGAACTTACCTATCCTACATATGTCTGTTAATAAAAAGCCCATTATTGGCTTCCTCTGGAGCAAAGGCAGGAAAATTTACGACAGGCAGAGGAGAAAGAAGAGCCTGCCTCTTATGTAAAAGACGTTGGCACAGTCCGGCTCAGCTCCCAGCCGTCCCTGCTGGGTGCTCTGATCTAGCAGCGAGTGACCTCATGCTCTCTGCAGGGACGCAGTGACTCAGTAGCAGACAGATCCCATATAAACACCGTAGTGCTGATTGGCGAGCGGTCAAACGCAGCAGCCAGCAGGGATTTGAACACCGTGTCTGCGCTCGAGAAAATGAATCAGAGGCAAAGGAAGAAAACAAAAAAATCCCTGAATTGCTAGAAATTAAAAAAACTCAAAACACCCAAACCCAACACAACAACCTTGGCACAGCGTTGATTTGCTTATTGAGATGATGTCTGTGTTCCTCTGTCTCTCTTTCTAGTAATCCCATCCGCTGTTATTTGATATGTCTGATTTTTGAAAGACTAGTTGTTGTTTTCTTAAATAAGAAGCTAACAAAATCAATGTGTTAATTAGTCAATTGTTGTGGGAACAGGCTGCTTATTTTAGTTTATTGTAGGAGTAAAATATGCAGTTAGGTCAGCAGAGACTAGCTAAGCCTTGTAAAGCTGCTTACGTTGTATTAGAGAACCTGTAAAGTAAGGGGAGGCTCATTATTTCTTCTTCAAAGTTATTTCAGGAACGTCACTGTGGGGTGTGGAAGATCCCACTTTAGAAGAATCCCAAGTGCTAAAAAAACTCCCCCAAAATTATCACTGCAAACAGTAAAAAGGTCTGTCAGTACAAAAACAGTGCCGTAGCTTGCCGTCTGAGGGAAATTAAATACAGAATAAAATGTCCCATTTCTAGAGAATCAAAGCGTAGTATTCAAGCAGTGCTGTCAAAAATGCACTTTTTTTCCTTTTGAGTCTCTGAATTCAGTTTTGCTACATCAAGGTAATCCTTCTGTCACCTTTGCCTTGTAACATCAATATGTTTTGGGAGCTGCCATCCAGTCTGTTTGGATTAAGTATTAAAGTCAATGAACAAATAATTTGAATGTGGTTGTACTTAAGATGACAATGCTGACTGACAGCATGGCTTTCTAGATAAAATTACTAGCCAGTCATCAAAATGTAGTAGTTAGTCAAAGTGGGGTTTTTTTGGATTTGAGCCATTTTGTCGGTTTTTACCAAGAGAGGCTGTCCCACACTGGGTGCAGTCAGGGCCTCATTCAGCGACCCCAAGGGTGACTCCGTATCCGAGCTGGAGACGGTCAAGTGAAAGCACAGAGCAACTGGGTTCTTACTGAAGAGTGCACGTGTCACACGGGCAAAACCACATTTGTTTATGTTGGCGTGGGGTTTGGAGGGTTCTTAACCGATTAGTGAATTGTTTGTTTGGATTTTACTTGCAACATTCGTTACTCTGCTGCATGTATTTGTGTGAAAGCTGGAAATGGAGGAGAAGGACTGCCCCAGTGAGGAGCATGGGCCAGTAACTATGGAGTTAAGGCTTCAGGATGTAGTGTGAAAATTTTCCTTTGAAACGTGCATGTAGTGAGATGCTTAATCTTGCATATTTGCCACTATCTCAAGGTTTCCAAAGTGACTAATGTTCTAATAACGCCCTTGTAGGTTGTGAGAGTCTGATTTGCAAAAGGTGTCAAGCAGCTCCACTCTAAAAACCACACCTGGTGCAAAGATCTTGGTGTCTGAGAACTGCAGGCATGTACAGTCACTGTCCAGTGTGAAATGTAAGACTGCATTGCTCGACAAATTCTTCTTGGCTGTTCCATGTATTGTCAGTTGCTGATGCCCAATCATATATATAAAAATGTATGTTTGTATATGTGTGTGTGTGTATATATATATATAAATGTATGTATATATGCATAAATATATGACAGCTGCCTAGTTGTATGAGTGACTGATTTTTATCCAAGCTGTGACCCTTTTTAGAAAAAAAAGAGCAAACTAAAATTACTGTCTTATATGATGTGACTTTCAAAAAAAAAAGTGCAAAACTGAAACCTAAGTCTTGATCATTATTAAATAAAAATCATGGAGTGACAGCCCCCTAAAAGCATTTCATTTATCCTACATCTACAGACATGGACATTTGAAGACTGTGCCTATAACTACATTTGAAAGAGTGCCTCGGTCATGGTGTCAAATCCACACAGGCTTGGGAGCCACTCAGAAGTTTTAATTTCATTTTCCATGGCCAAGAAGAATAGTGAGGGTTTGTGAGATCTCTCACTAGTGTTCTCTTGCGGAGGATAATCTAGTCCAAATAAAACTATATTCTTAGGAGACTAAAGAAGGGGAAAGCTAAGGTAAGCTAGGGAATTGCATTTATTGTGTGTATTGCCTATTTGTTTCAAAGTCAGTGCTTAGGGAAGGGGGCTTGTTCAGGATTCGTTATGTGGCTGTGTTGTGACTCAGCGTAACGGCAGGAGTTAGATGGTAACATGAAGGAATATGGTGCTGGAGGTATCACTCTGTTATGAGACATGTAACCTCGGTCGAGCCCATGTGCAGTCATAAGAGAAGGGCTGCCAGCTTGAGTGCAGTGTTTGAATTTCTGTTTGAGTAATTATGTTGTGCCTACCTTTCCTCAAGTTCCCCATGAAAACTTAATCGGTTCCTTCCTGTGCAAATAATTTTGTTGCATGTCACATTTTACTGTCTGTGAAAAGGTAGCAGTAATTTTTAATGCTCGCACTGTTGTGTGGTCAGGGTGAATTTATTAATTTTGGGGTGTGCTTATGTGTGGGTTGAATTATATCACCACCCAAACAGAAGAGCATCATTTTTTAAGACTGATGCAGTATGTGTTGGCCACTGTTGAATGTCAAGTGTAACCATTTGGTTTGCTGGAGTGGCGGTAGGAGACAATATACCAGGAATAACATGGTTCACCTCTGAAATGCTTTTCTGAACCCGACAAGTGACTGGCTAAGACTTAGGAACATCAAGTATGATCTTTTATGTATTCAGTATTTATTTATTTTTCCAGTGCTCTTTAGAAGTGTGCTAAAAGCAAACAGTCTGCACCAGTGAGTCAGAGAGGCTAATTGTGTCTTGCACAAAAAATCCACAAGGTTGTTCAACTCCATTTATTTCTCTTCTACCTTCATTGAATTCATTGCCAAGGTCACGGGTTCGATTCCTGTTCAG
>NW_009717389.1:0-2473 GCF_000703405.1 Apaloderma vittatum | reverse complement strand
CCCTGCACACAGGGCTCGAGGGGAGGTCTCAGCACTGGCTGAGACCAGGGGGAGAATCACATCACTGCTCCTGGTGGCCACACTGCCTCCTGGTACAAGTCAGGATGCCATCAGCCTTTCAGGCTACCTGGGCACACTGCTGGCTCATGCCCAACCGGTTGTCAACCAGCACTCCCAGGTCCCTCTCTGCCAGGCTGCTCTCCAGCCACTCCTCCCCCAGTCAGTAGCGCTCAGGGGGTTATTGTGGCCAAAGTGTAGGACCCTGTACTTGGTCTTACTGATCTTCATACCATTGGCCTCAGCCCATCCACCCAGCCTGTCCAGATCCCTCTGCAGCATCTTCCTATCCTCTGGCAGATCGACACTGCCCTCCAGCTTGGTATCATCTGCAAATTTGCTAGGGGTAGACTCAATCTCCTCATCCAGGCCATCAATAAAGATGTTGAATAGGACTGGGCGTAGTGCTGATCCCTGGGGGACATCACTGGTCACTGGACGCCAACTGGATGCAGCACCATTCGCCACCACTCTCTGGGCCTGGTCATCCAGAAGACCATCATTCTCATTTCTCTGTGTGATACGGGTCACATAACAGAAAACAGCAACTTCTGAATGAAAAGGACCTCTTCAATAACTGAATCCAAGAAGTCATTATAGGCTGGCAATACTGTCAGGTAAAGCCAGGGTGGCTGGGCAGAATAAACATCCAGGACACAAAACCTGCATTTTTAGAAGGCATGCAAATGGGTGAAAGATGTGATGCTGGGGTGTGGATGATCAGGTCTATCAGGTCAAAAGATTAAAATAGTTAAACCAGAAGACGGATGGGAGAAGATTGGTAAGCATCCAACCTGTCCTGGTATCAGAGAATTTTAAAGAAGGGAAACCTGAAAAATTGTCATCCCATGGGGTTCACTACCAGCCATACCACCATGATGAAAATCAACATTTAGAAATACACTTTTAGCTATTAGCAGCATAACTTACTAAATTTCCACCATGTCTTACAACACTACCTCTTCATACACTCTTCCACAGCAGAACAAGCTCAGAAGGTCCATAGCCATTGGCTTCAAATTCTGGTTGATCTCCAGTTACTTGCTTGACTTAAGATCTGAGTTTTCTCCATGCTGACATGTAAAAGGCACCCACCCACTCTCCCTCCATCCTTGCTCCAAAAGCCATACCCTCAGATTTCATACCTAAGAGCATACATAATTCTGTCTGGAGGGAACGATGTAAGAGCACATATCGCTCTGTCAGAGCGCCTTCAGTATAATTAGTTTCTGAATAGAGTTTTTGTTTGGCTGTTCCTGGGGGAGCTTTTCCTTTTCTGGACATTCTGAGTCCACTCATTTCTTCTACTTCTTGGTGAATCTTTCAGTACTGTTATCTAACCCCCTGAACACATCCGTCACTGCCATAGCCTGGAAGCATGCCAAAGACACAAATACAGATGATGAACCTTCTGCGTGAAGGCTGAAATGGGAAGACAAATACTGATAGTTTTGGGGCTGTGCAAAAAAATGTAGTTTAACCAACTACAAGGGACTCAGGAATTACCTTCAAATAATGAATTTTATATATATATATACACACACACACAAAAAGTGATATTATTCATTAGTTTACTTTGGTGAGTATTGCCATACTGTCTGCTTACTGTTAAAATATTAAGATATGACAAACTAAAAACCTTGTATGGGACATGTACTATAGTAGGGAGTGGTACAACACAAAACTGTAATTTTAGGGGACTGGAAAAATTATGGTAAACCAGAATTTCCTCACAAAGCACAGTATGTGACACCTAAGGAAAAATACACTCAAAACTCAAAGACAACTCCTCTTTGAAAGCATTACTAGTTCTTTTAAAAATTACAGTGGAATGTATGACTTTATCTGAAATTGTCTAGTTGTAGCATGCCTCCAGAAATAACATCAAAACACTTTTAGAACTGAAAAGCAATTTTCCTTACCTACCCTAATGGCACTCCATGACTGACTATATAAGAAGTCAACAGGACTCTCGTAAGTGTATTCAGCGCTGAATCAAAGAAGGAAATCCAATTCAAGGAGTTCTATCTTTTTACTTCTTAGAAGAAGAATCTTGACAGCGTACAAAATTGGAAAAGGTAATCAGACTTGCTTCAGAACCACTTCTGCCTTAAAGTATTCGCCGCTCAAAGTATTACTGAGTGGGGAGCTCAAAGCAACAAGAATTCCTAAGGCTGCATTTTTTTAAATTCTCATATAAGAATTTATATCTTGATATTTTGAAATATTTATTTGAAATCTATGGCAAATGGAATGATATTCTTTGATATTAGTCACTAAAGGGTGTGACAACTTTTTTCAAAATCAGCTCTATACATATGGAGATGAACTTTACTTATTAAAAAGACACCATGAAAAAAAATCACTTCAGTCACAACTCTTTGCAGAAAATATAACTTCAATTATATATATTTAT
>NW_009717388.1:0-7148 GCF_000703405.1 Apaloderma vittatum | reverse complement strand
TAAATTAGTCAGGCACAACTTGCCCCTAGCGTAACCCAAGTAGCAGTTTTCCTTTTGGCTGCACATATACAGGTACGTTTTTGTGAGCAATTTCAGAAAACAGAGTTCCCCTCTCTCTCTCATGCATCCATCCAGATTTCAGGCCAGCTTTCACTTGCCTTCGAGGCTTCTTATCATTTGCAACTGAGTCACCTCCCATGCTTCCTGTAGTCTGGATGGCTTCCTTCTTTGGCAGACAGGATTTCCCCTCCCACTCTTCCTCCACAGACTCCTTGAGCAAGTCATCTTCCTTCCCTGCCTTAGCTTTTCCATCTCTAACATGGGAATCAGGACACTTCCCTTTCTTGGATGAATTTTAAGAACAAATCCACTTTAGTCTGCAAAATACTGTGATGGCTGCCACAGAAAGCTATATAAGCAACATTCATAGTGTGTTTTCACAATGAACGAATAAATGTTTTGTATTTCTTTTCCCAACTAGCCACATCTTAGGAATTGAAAGTTAGAGTCAAGTCAGGCAGATGCTGGAGAACAAGTATCAGCTGCTCCACAGACAGAGCTGGTGTGACAAGATAAGGGGCAAAAACTGAGGTCTCCCATGTGGAGTTGAGGATTTTCAGGGCTCAACCTGAGCAGTTAGAGCAGAAGGAGGAAGAAATGCTTAACGGAACAAGCATGAGTAATCTGGTTTCTGTGACAGAGGCAATGGTAATGAAGAGTAAAGCTTGGAGGCACTTCCAGCACCTCATTCAGGAGCCAGCCTGAGATTTTAGTGGACAGCCCTACTAACTGCTCTTCCTCTACAGCCCTGGTGACGCAATGGTGACAGAAAACACAGCTTCCCAAGTAAAACTGCTGCGCTAGGGAGAGTGCTGAGGTTAATGAAAACTTCACCCAGCTTTCTACTTGGCACTTGGACTGTGCCAATATTGACTAAATTGCTGATGTTATTAAATAGATTCCCTTTCATTTGAAAGGCAAATAAGTAAATATTAGTGCTGCCTCTAATGAGACGCAGAAAATGCAAATACCAAAAAAATCCGCCATGTTTATTGCCCTTACGCATTGCTTAGGGAGTACGGAGCATTTGGCAATGATGTGCTGTATCTCAGATAGATTAGACCCAATTATAAGAAAGCTAAAAGCAGAAACAGCTTGTAGTTTATGCTGGACACTAGCTAGTGAATTGAAAATCATATCAAAATGCTCTGTATTCATGGCTCATCTGTATTTCCCCAGCTCAGAGCTAAGGTCAAAAAAGCCCTCTGTGCAGTCACAGGCATGTGAGAACTCTGCAGTGTTCCCAGGACATACCTCACCGTACCTCCCTGCAATGAATGAGACGGGACCAAAACACACCTGAACTCTCATGGCTTCCAAGGATGCTTTAATTTATTTTCCCAGTCTCTACAAATCAAAGAGGACCCAACCCTGCATACACTATGTGCACATTCTTTGCTATGAGTATGGACTTCTCTGGAAGGTAAATAAAATATTTACAGTCTATAAATCTTGGAAAATTGTTTCTCTTTCAGCAGCAGATCTACTTTCCTGGTCTGCTCCAGGGCAGATTCAGTAACAGTCTCCACCTCATCTCCTAGCCCACATTATGTATTTATAGAAAATCTTGGAAATCTTGTGATTTACATGCCATTTTCTGCTGGATAGTGAGTGCTTCTCCTACAATACAAATAATCGCATATATCATTATGAGAATCTTTTGTAATACAGCTTTGCAGTACCTAGATTTTTTGTTGCCTTCACTTACATCTGCTATCCTTTATGTGCTCTGAACTATTCAAATTTCTGGATAATTTACATTATTCTTCGTACGACTGTGGCTGAGATGAGAGCAAACAGATAAATTTCAGGTGGAACCAGATTTTTCTGACCACTCAAACATACTTGGAGAAAGGAATTATGGAGATGTGCAGGGACCGTGAGAAAGACTTTGAACAAAGCTGATGGCACAATGTTCTTTCATTTTTGAAAAGCTTTGCTGGATGGAGAGCAGGTACTGAGAACTGCCTTCCGCTTTTTGGTCAACACTTGAAGTCACAAATAGCACAAGCTGGAGGTTCAGGTTTTCTCCACACCTTTTGAACTACTGACAGCAGCTCATCAGGGAGAGCACAACCCTGTGGCAACTGAGAGAGGAAATGCTTTGTATTTATGGTAGTTGTGGAAAGTTGGGAAATCTCCTTTTACCATTGCACAGACAATAAAAACCAATGTTTTTGAAACTCCAGATGAAGCGCTCCACCTCTGAACATTAACAGAGGCTTATTTAAACATCTTTAAAGAGTGTTCTTTCATTCTGGCTCAATCCTTCTTTTCCTTAGCATCACACCTAGACCTCTGAGTCATAGCAAGCTTCAGACCGGCAGTTCTTTCCCTCTCCTTTCTCTGAAGAGCGCATACACACAGACACAAAGCAAACAACAAACTCAGTAACAGATGTTTGCACCATCTCAGGCGTAGTATGTCATAAAAAATTACACTGCTACAATGCTCGGAGGTAGGTTAATATTTAGTTTGGCTTACAGTTTCTTCAGACTCCCAGGGCAGTTCTCACCTTAGGGGAGATGCCTCCATAATTTCTGAAGCCTGGAGCACTCCCTCCCACCAGAAGAAGTTTGCGGATGTTGTTTGAGCTGATGCAGAAAGGTTGCAGTTTTTCTTCTCTCTCCTATATTGCTGTTGGGAAGACTTTTATCTCTTACCCTCTGACCAGCAAAGGCTGCACTCTCTCTCTCTCCATATATACCTCTGTATCAGATGTGTAGTGTGGTGCTTAAGCACATGATTTAGCAACGGACATTGCTCGGTTAACAGTTGGACTCAATGATCTTAAAGGTCTTTTCCAAACTAAACAATTCTGTGATTCTATGATTCCACATTTATCTTGATTGCCTGGGCGGGTACGAATGCCACAGGCTTCACCTAATCTTGTGCCTGATTCCTGCATCCACTGGGGCTCAGCAATTTAAGGAAGATGTTAGTGGCCCTCAACTGGTTCCACAAAGCTAAAATAACATTGACTGTCACAGGCTTAGGCTGTGGAAGAAATGCCTCTCTTGTTTTTTTCCTAAGGTCAGATTCCCTTCCATTCCCTTTGGCCTCTGGTGACAGACATTCTTCTGGGCAGATGCTGTCTTTTTGCCATGAAAACCACAACTTCACTCACATGCAAGCTTGCATTTCTCCTGCTTGCAGAGGTGCAAATTTGGATGCTTTTCGTGATTGAGGAGTACATACCTAATCCATTTGGCATCCTGGACAAGAATGAGGGGCATCAGTAGATCTGCATAGTCCTTCAGAGACTGGTTATACCAAGACAAGGCAAAACATTCAACCTTCCCCACATCAACCTGCAGACCTAACTTGGCTTTCTCCTCACCTTTTCTTCTTCAGAAACAAAAGGAGCTGGTGAGAAGACTGGGCACCCACCCCACTTCACAGGGGTCTTTGGACTTCAAAAAAATGAATGTAATTTGGTTTTGTGAAAACAACGAACACAGAGCTACTGCCCTTCACTGGTTTGAGAGTGGCGGGAGTGCTTTCATGCCATTTTAACCAAAGATGAGACCGACCATGACCTCTCACTGGGATGTATGTGTTTTTGAGCTGGACACTGAATCTAAATTTCTAGATCCAAAGTAGTCTCCATTGTTTGGACATTAGCTCAAAATGATGGGAAGCCCACTTCTTCACTCTGCTGAAACATGCATAAATGACACCCGAATGATGTGTCATATTTAAAGATAGCTCAATGGAAACACTAATTCTGATTTGGCCTCAAACCAAACTAAACTTACCTAGAACAAAGTCCTAAGTGATTTTCAGTTTTTAGTCACCATGAACGTCTATTATGACTTTCTTGCAGATGTTTTCAAAGCATAGTCTCAGATACCTGCCTTCTAATTCTCCTGTTGCCATCCCAATTCCTCTCTCTGCCTCTAAGCCACAGAGACGATTAAGACAAGACTGCTGGCAATATCCTCCTTGCCTTTTTGGAAGGAATATCCTTCTTTCTACTCACTTTTTTTTTCTTCCTCCAATAAGGACTTTTGAACAGCCTGGGGAGCGAGCGAGTTTGTTTTGACAATGAACTGAGACCACTGAAGTGCTGAAGTGGCAGCACTGTCACATATCTCCAGGTCAAACAATGACTTTTCTGCAGGAGGATGGTCAAATAGACACCAATGAAGTAGGCAAGCAAGAAAGGCAAAGTTTTTTATGTATTTACTGAGGGAAAGCCCCCCAAAATGATGATGTAATGATTGCTTTCCTAAAGACCATTGAATTGCCCCCTGAGGATGGATTCACCTCACATGGTTTAGATGTCAAAACTTCGGTGCCTGCGCTTGTCCTAGTTATTGCAGCAAAACACAAGCCTCTAGGAGGTCATTCCTTTCATCTTGAGATACATCAACCTTTGGAGGTCCTTATTTCTCTCCACTGACTTTAAAAGGAGCCACAGGTGACTAGCTGTAGCATGAACATCTAACTCTGAGATGCCTAGGATAAGGCAGGCAAATCCTACCCTGTAGTTCTGTATCATAACCTATATATAAATATTACAATAAAAATGCATTTGTGATTAATCACATATTCATACAAGTTGTGAGATTCAGTGTAATAGTTCCCTTATCAACCATAGCACACACTTTCTGCCAGTTTAATGTCTTCTGTAAAGGTGAGTAGCAACAGTTGCTCCAAAAGAGCTCAGCATTTTGGACCAAGTTACAATTTCTAAGGGAATCATAACTTTGCCTTGATTTGAAGGCAATTAAATTCTCTGCCATAATAGCAGCTTAATGACAAGGAATATTTTTTCTTTATATCCTCAGCTTGGAAATTAAAAGGGAATAACACACAGTGTTGCACAATGAAATAGACCTTGAATCCCAACAGCAATATTCTCAAGTCAGTGTATTCTCCTTTCTGGTGTGAAAAGTGATGCTGGCAAACCCATTTATATACTTCTTTTTAACGCCTACTTCCAGCGCATGGAAAGAATGAAGTTGTGCTAGCAGTTAAAACACGGCCTCTTACCCATGCCTTATAGTTTTGCTTCTCAGGCCCACCCTCTGCCTTAGGCTACTTACAGAACCATTCTTTGCCTGTCTGAGATGTTGACACCCAAGACTTTGATCCAATAAAAGCTGTACTCAGGGTTAACTTTGCATGTGGTGCACTGTCTCTTGCTGCAACACTGATAGACGGCTTGAGTAGAACATCAGTGATGACTTCGTCCACACCAGCTTTTACTGTTTGAAGCAATCTTTCAACTAGTTATGAACTTGGAATGTCTGAGGGTTTTTTCCTGGTGCGCTAAAATGCATGAAAAATCCTCTAATTCTTCATTCCTATTCTAGCTACCACTTTTTGTATTATGGTATTGCAAATGGTATTTTTACAGGCCCTTGAAAGACCGATTTACTTAAAAGTTAATAAGACTTACCTCCTAATGTAGTCGTCTCAATATTCAACATTGGCAGTTAAGATCCTACCCTAACAAGTAAACTGCTGTTATTGTATTACGGCCAAACCGACAAGGAACCATTATGTAGCAACTCTTACCTTCCATTACACCAACTCAGCCCTTTTCCAAATACCTAGACAGCAAAATTCAACAGAAAGTACCCTGCATGAGAGATGGCTTCCCGACAACCATTCCCATTTAATCCACAAAAGCACGTCCAAAGGGGTGTGGTCTGTAGCCATGAGGAGCGCGTATGAGCTCATAGTGCAGATCCCAAAGTACTAGTGTAGGGCAGGTCTGCACGGGATGCTTTTTTAACCTAAAACTCTACATTAAAACTGGGCCCTAAGTCGAAAGTTCCTGCTGGAGGTGAGGATGGGGAGTGGTTCTGTGCTTTGCAAACACCAGTGCTGGAAGGAGAAATCACTAGTGAGCATTGTCCCTCGGTTTTCCCAACAAGAGATGGCCACCTTCCCAGAGGAGGATGCAGAACTGCGCACATAAATCCTCTCTCTGTAATTCAGCATCAGAACAAGCTGTGTTGAAGCTTAAGAGGCTTAAGCAAAAATCATGCTAGCCTAACTGGCACTGCAGCATAGACTAGAAGAAAATGTTCTTGACTTTTTGATGCTACCTCAGTAACGAGCGGAACTTGGCATGTGCTTTGGATCCGATTCTGCAAAAGTCAAAGGGATCTTTTCCTGGTGACCCAGACAGTACTGCAGTGCCCAGTCCTCACTTGCCACTCATCTCCTGTGTTTTCAGATCATAGACTGCCTTGTTAGAGAAGTCCTGTAGCAAATGGTGAGGGGTTCTGACACGCTATGCCTCCAGGCACGCAAATCAAGTTAATCTTGGCTTGTTTATTTTATTGTAGTAGAGGCACACAGTCTGTAACTCCAGTTCCAGCACAAAGCATGTTTTAGGCTAAAAAACTCAGTGCATTAACTCCAGTGATATCCGTGCTGCATACAAACATTGAGCAAATGAAAACCAAAGTTCCTGCTTATTCTTTACTGACTCTGCCTTGGCCTGAAATTAATAGAAAGCTTTGCCAAGTCATCAGTCTGGAATTAGGACCCCAGAATTGGGCACTCTGACACGGATCTTTGATTCTTGGCTTATCTGAGGGCTCATCTACCTATTTTGTCTTACCTTGCCTAATTGCAAGCTCAGGTATAAAGGGAATAATTGAATCTGAAGAGTAAATAAACAAATATTGCCTATAGAATGGGAATCAGAAAAGATTGCCTGAAAAATCCCAGGGGTATCTATAGTCTTCTCCTGCAGCTGAGCTAGCTTTCTGTCCTGAATTTTTCATGTAGGCCCTACACTGTGATGACAAAAATGTGAAAGAAAAAATTCAGGAGAATTACGCAGTTTTAAGTAACACAGATTAATCTTTCACTCTTTTCAAATATTTCAGGCTCCTTTTGGCCCTCTGAACAGGTGTACTGCTCAGTGAGGTGAAGAGCAGTTCATAATTCCAAGGGCACTATTTATTCTAAGATAATTATTGTTTAAAATGCATTCTCTAAGACACTGAGATTTTGCAATCCGTTTTTTTCTTTATTGCAGATTGAGGAAGCTGGCAGGTGTCATTGCTAGCCCACTCTCCATCATCTTCGCTAAGTCACGGACAACAGGTGAGGTGCCTGAA
>NW_009717387.1:0-1577 GCF_000703405.1 Apaloderma vittatum | reverse complement strand
CAAGGATAAGATGTTCCATCACCCTTCCAGGCATGGAGGTGAAGCTGACTGGTGTGTAGTTACCCAGGTCACCCTTCCTGCCCTTCTTATAGACTGGGGTGACATTGGATTTCCTCCAGTCTTCAAGCACCTCTCCTGTTCCCCACAACTTACCAAAGATGATGGAGAGTGGCCTAGCAATGACTCCCGCCAGCTCCCTCAGCACCTGCGGATGCATCTCATCAGGGCCCATGAACAATCTGAACAACTTTGGCACAGAGGAAGCCCGTAGATACCCTTAGGTTTTCTTCTACACATGAATTGCGAATGGGGTCCTGGAAGTTTCACCAATTCCACAGTCAGCTTTTGAGGGTTCTGCGGCATCAGAACTTACTTCCATCTCTGCTACAAAGGAAACCAGGGTACCCAGTAAAAAAACCATTAAAATTATATCTTTCTTCCTCTTTTTTGTTGGGCAGAAGACATGCTTTTGGTGGAACCAGAGATACTTGATGGGCTGAAAAAAAAATCTGCATTGTTCTTTCCCCACTCTCTTCCAGACAATAAAGCAGTGCTGAAGTTCAGGAAATCTACAGGTTCTTTATCCCTCCAGTTGGAATCAAAACATGAGTGCAAGAAATGTGGTGTTCAACAATCCAATAATCTTTTGGTTTGCGTTAAAGCTCATCTAAAAACTAAAGGTGGTCAGCCATTGAATCTGTCTTTTTGGGTTGCCACATAGTCAGATGATCAAAGGGTAAAACGCGTTACTCGTGCTGACTGAATACAGGGCAAATTTTACTGACCCTGATATTATACCAGATAACAGGACCTAGAGATGAGTAACTTTTCAACAAACAAGTTAATACCTGACAGTGAACTTGTCAGGCATCCAAGTTCCTGCTCCAGTACCTGGGTTACTGTTCAATCTGGGTTACAAAAAGCTCGTGTTGTCTGTCTTACAGTTTGCAGACAGCACGGCTGTTTTAAGCGATGCTTCCAACGCTGAAGGGCACAAATCTCTCCTGCTTTGGTTTGGTCCAGGTAAAACCAGCAAGTCTGTTTCACCGTGGGTCATATGTAACACGGAACAGTAAAGGAAAATGTCTGTCTTAACCTCTTCAATGTATTAACTGATGGAAACATTGACATTTTACTGCTGTAGTTGGGCTAGAAGCTTTTACGACTTAGTAACACTCTTGCTTCAAACACCCAGGACTCCAGAGCAGAAATTACGGCTGTTTTGAGCTGTAATGTTCCCAATTTCTCAGGCATATAATCACGTTAGCTTTTCCTAGGTGATGCTGTATTTTATTGTCTACATTAAGGAGGTGCCATAGGGCCAGAGGTGAACATCAGCTGCTATTTCCACCAGCTCCGGTGCGGTTTAGGGTAAAACAATTACAAGACTGCTGCTCTAAAATTATGTAGCCAAGCTAAAAATAGCAGCTCAGAAATGGAATCACACTCGTAAACCAGGGGTTTGCTCAGAAACGCTTGGTGAGGCGAGTGACATGAAGACCTTTTAAACGCTGCGAGCAATAAATGGTGATTCTTGCAAGTTTTTAATTGCTGACACTTAAAGGGGCTGGGAAGGC
>NW_009717386.1:3251-3805 GCF_000703405.1 Apaloderma vittatum | reverse complement strand
TCAGCGATGTCCAATGACAGGACAAGGGGTAGTGGGTTCATGCTGGAACATAGGAGGTTCCACAAAAACATTAGGAAAAACTTTTTCACTGTGAGGGTGACAGAGCACTGGAACAGGCTGCCCAGGGAGGGCACCGCGTTCTTTGGAGACATTCAAAACCTGTCTGGATGCGTTCCTGTGTGACCTACTGTAGGTCATCCTGCTCTGGCAGGGGGCTGGATGATCTTCTGAGGTCCCTTCCAACCCCTAACATTCTGTGATTCTGTGAAATAATAGAACAAATAACACACACAGATAAACCACTGACTTCAAAGAAAAATCTGACACCTTTAGAGAGAACTAACTCCTAAAAGAGAGATTGGCCTGTGGGAGGTTCAGACAGTCCCACAGCTGACGAAGCATAAAAAGTAGGACAAAGAGGTTCTTACGAGCAGATAGGCATAAGGATATCTTGGTGAAGTGCAAAGAGCAATCTATAGAAGCTGGGTGCTTTTGTTTTGCATTTTCTCTTAAGCCAATTTATGTCACAGCACATAGAGATTTTTAACTGGTTT
>NW_009717386.1:0-3220 GCF_000703405.1 Apaloderma vittatum | reverse complement strand
CTACATAGGAGACCATGAGGAACACCTCCAACAGTCTGCACTAGCAAGCATGTTGGTTGTTACCCTATCCCTCTTTTAAAAAACAGAAGCCATAGCTAAGGCAAACTTTTGCTTTAACAGACATTTTTGTATAGTTGCCACTTCACCATGGCCTTCACATTGAAGTATCACAACCAGTCAGTAGAATGAAGTTCAAGTAGTGCAAGTAGTGACTTGGGTTTAGTTTATATCCCATGGCTATTGTTTATCGGGTCTGCAGTGATGAAGTTGTGTCTGTACTGAAACAAAGTCCAAACCAGCATCTCTTGAGTCTAGAAGCAACTTGTTCATAACAATGAAAAAATCCACACTTGATGAGCCAAAATCATGAGTGTGTTTCTTCACTGACTCAAAATTCATTCCTTGTTTGAGAATCTATTAATACTAACCTAAGGATATTCATTGGTTAGGTTTTGAATAATATCCTTCCATGAGTAATTTTAGCATTTTGGTAGTTGTTAACCACTGCAGAACAATCATGTCATTACCTGTGTCTCAGTTAATGAAACTGCTGCTTCCTAATGTATCATTGTTTAAAAATGTTGTGCATTGCAAGCAACCTATTGTATTCTGCATTTTCTTAACTACTCAGCTTAGATTTTGACCAGCTTATTCTGATGTCTTAGTAGTGCCATCCTACTTGGAACATGAGCTGGCATTTATACAGTCACACTCCAGCACTGATATAGGGACAAATCATTGCTGTCCTACTTGCATCATAACTCAGTTGATGCAATAGTGTGAAATAAGACATCTCTTAAGTCCTCTCAGCACCTCAGAGAAATTACCATCAGAGGATTTTAGTAAGGTTGTCAAATCAACTGGTAAAGAACGATCATAACTAAGGGGCTTGCCTTCTTAATGGCTTGTATGGAATAATTTTAAGGCTATTTTTTAAATGTCTGTTAATTTAAAAGCTCTCTAGTATCCCTGGCCTTTTACATTCTTACATTTAAAGGTTTTATATGCTCAGCATCAGGGCACATTACACCAACTTCAAATGCTTTGTGTCAGGAATGAATCTGAGCTTCTATAGTCCTGGTCCACACAGGTTTGAAGCCTGAATTCTGAATAAGTTGCATTTTCATACCACACAACATCTTTGTTGTTCCATTGTCAATGTAAATGGTAACTTTTAAAATAACCCTAATACCCAAACATTACGGAAATACCTTCTTCAAACAAAGACTGCACATCTCAAATCAAAAGCTCATTGTCTCCAGAGCAGTTATGTTGAATAAAATCCAGTCCTGTCACAGTTTTGATAATTAAATAGCAGAATAAATACACTCACCAGTGTGTGAGATGGACCTCACTCCATCTACCTTCACTGTTAAGCTCATTAAAATCTTTCTTTCTTGCCTACCTTTTTGCCTCAGTAGCTCTCCTCTTGTCCCCAGGCTTCATTCACAACTTCTGATGTTACTACAGCCTTACTCATTTCCTACGACAGATTTTTAAGACCCAAAGCTTCTCATCAGCCCATGTGGAAATTCTAACTTATCCAGTCACACACAGTAGTCACATTTTCTTTTCTGCTTCATTCCCTTTTTCTGTATCCTCTTCTCTTGAGAGACCATTAACGCAATTCCTTAGAGCCCATCATGTGCCTGGGAATTCTATAACAACAAAGGTTGGCTTGCACTGAAGAACCAAACAAGACTGAAAAAGTAAAGTTACTGCAGATTTGGGGTCTCCATAGCAACTATTTTCAAAATGAAAAGTAAAAATGAGAGCAAATAGCAAAACATTACATTCTGCTTCAGCTTTTCCAACAGGAAAGCAATTTCAACATTCCAGGCTAGATTCTCTTTAGTTCTACTCTCAAAACAGAGGGAAGATCCCATTAGCATCTTCACACTCCAGCTAGTCCAGTGAAGAAGGCGTCAGGAGTGCTATGAGGACCCCTCTTTCCATTCACTCAAAAGAATAACAGCTCAACATGAAGGTAAGATCTTTGTGCCAAAATATCATGTAGGCCAGTGGAAGGGCACATCCTGGAGGAGCAAGGAATACTAATGGAGGTCTGTCCTTGAAGTCAGAGGATGGAAATGCTAGGCTATTAGGCCCACAGAATTATTACAGTCACCTCTGCTTATTCATGAATAAGGTCCAGGTTTAGTCTTTAGTTTGGACAGCTTTGAAAGCAGAACCAACCAAAAGAGCATGAAGTTCATAGACTTTATCATTCCATGGCTAAAGTTTTCAGAGTATGTAAGTGGATAAGACCTGTCAGTCAATGCAAAGTGGGTCTTTAAAGGTTTTAAACACACAGATGGTGATAACTACAAAGGAGCTTGTGCGATTCAACTCTTAGTTAACAGTGCTGGCGGCCCTTGTACCAATAGAACATTATTTGAATATTAATGTCACAAGCAACTTGAAACAGAGTATGACTGGTAAAGCCAAACATAAGCTTCTGCTCCCAGGAACTTCCTCTGTCCTTCTTGGTTTTAGGCTTGGAAATAATTTTCCATTAAGTTGAGAAATACATATAAACATACACACACGTATTTCTCCATTCATTTATTCTTGTTCTTAAATATATAACAGGATTAAGCATAAATACTCTGATATCACCGAACCCTCAACTATCTTCCTAAGACCTATATTTTCCTGAGCTGGTCTATAAACTAGCTCCTCCCAGCTACAAAAAATAAAAAATATCTGATGTGTATTCATTAAAAGATAATTAAATATATGATTAATCATTGAAAATATAGTCACAGTAAATATCATACTATTACTATTCAGGGGAAATAATGAGAAATAAAGACAAAATAACTAACTATACTAAATACGCACAATACCACCAGATTCTTTTTCTCATTACACTTTATTTCCAGAGAGCAAGCACTTGAAGTCTGGCAAGAAGCAGCAGAAAGTTTTCATTTGCTTGTGTATTTAGAGATGATATTTTATTTTTCTCTCCTTGCACTGCTGCAATCACTGTGACTATAACAAGACAGTTCGAAGCAAACTTCAAAAAGTTGCAACAGAGGATTGCCTACTTCATATATTATTCACACAACACTTCTGTTATGTCACTAAAGAAAATATGCTATCTGAAAGCAAAAAGAACATAAGAACAGAAAAAACCCAACTTGCACCAGAAAAGATTCAATTTTTTGTTGTTTTTTTTGTCTTCTTACATTTTCATAGAATCACAGAATGGCCTAGG
>NW_009717385.1:0-2701 GCF_000703405.1 Apaloderma vittatum | reverse complement strand
ATAGCCAGCAATTTGCATCTCTGCTGCTTTGACCACTGCAGGCAGGTCCTCTGCAGCAGTCTGTCCACATTGTGCAAAAACTCTTCTGACAGTGTAAGAACAGAATACCCTTACAATATTTGTAGTCCTCCCTGTTCAAGAAGGCACCATGCGCATCCACAGACCCTAAGTGGTAAAGCTCCTGCTAAAATGTAATATGCGATCAACCAAAAAGGTGAAAACTCTTCCTTCCCAACAGTCACAGGCAGGTAGGAGACCTCAGTGACTGCAAAGGATGCCAGACGGCAGCAAACTGCTCAGTGAGTGACAAATTCTCAGCAACACAGCTATGGCTCCAGGATACTGCTTTAAAATAAATTCTTCCAACATACCCTGTTTTCCACCTTGGCAAAAGCAGGTCTCAGATTCTGGCCTGGTTAGACAGCCAAGTTAAATTTCAGCATTAAAATACCAGGAAGACTCGCCTCCAAATCACAGTGGCTAGTGGCTGTTTAAAATTACACCTAAATCAGCACTAGATTGTTGTATGATTGACCACCCCAAAGACTGTTGTATACCAGATTTCAAGGACAGGATAGCAGAGACTGCTTGGAGATTAGACCTGAAACTGATTTGTGTCCGTCCTTCTGAACTACATGTGGAATTCCATGGCTTCACTTTTCTTCAGTCAAATCACCTGGAAAAGTAATCTACCAATATTAGAAAATAATGGTTCAGACACCGAGGATGGACAGAATCTCCAGTATCCAATCTGCAAAAGACAGTCTTAACTCTTACCCCAAGTATTTTGCTAGAAATGTTGAAGGCAATAGAGACCACCCTTTTCCTGGCATAAATTCTGCATCGACCACAGCATAAGTAGGAACTCAATTAATAAATCTTTTCAAGCACAAAAGAGCACTTCTTGATTTGCTACTACTTCTAGGTCAGATACGGAGATATCTATGCTCCTCATATCTTCTACTTAGACAGACATATTTACTAGGGCTAGAAGCATCACCAATTTTATCACAGGTACTTGTTTATCTGCAAACATACAAAGCATCACTGACGGTACACTGCTTCAGGCACACCAGTCATACAAGCAGAAATTGCAAGCGATAGTTCCTTCATTACAGAGATTCTGGGTGACTGGCACAGCTAACAAGGCTCGGTCTTCAGCCATTTGAGCTGAGGGATCAGAGCCTTATACACAAAATCATGTTTTCACTGCATGCATTTGGTATGTGTATCTCCAGCGGCATTGCCCACCGTTCTCAGTACCAAAATTCCTTCTCGGTCAGCGACGCTAACTTGGGAAGTCATCCAACCTTCCAAGGAAAATTGCTGGGAGGGCACTGAGGAACTATGAGTACTTAAGTCATCTTCTCTGAACCTTCAAAGCAAAGAGGGAAAGTTCCAATCCAGACAAAACTTTTAACACAGACTGAGAGCTAAAGCTGGATATTGCCACAACTTTGATGCAAGACTACGTGAAGGACACACTACAACGTAGGCAGTGGTGATGGAGCAGGTGAGATGGTGTGAGGGACTGCACCTCCTCGTCCCTGCCGTGTTGCTCAGCTCACTCCTGTTCTTTGCAATACAAACAAGCATAGATTGTTCCATGGAACAAGAACAACAGATCTGAAAGTCGTGTGTATGCTGCTTACCTTTGTCACACAGGGGAAAAGGCAGCAGTTGCCACAGCTATGTTGGAATAATGCATCAAACAGCGCCTTTACCTTTTCACTTGCCCAGCAGTGGGAAGCCCTATGCCCCCATTCTCAAGTCAGTAGGAACAAAGAGGGCCGCAATACAGACTCCCTGCTCATTCACACCAACTTAACTTTGAGTGAATTTAGTTTTGAAGCTTTTATTTTCCATTCCCAAAGCCTGGGTAGACCACAGACCAGTTTTCAGGCTCCAATAGTCTTAAAGACCCCTTAAGACATGGCTTAATCAAGATGACACCAAACAGGCTGTCATCTGTGAAAGCCAAGTAACACACGGTTTTGTGTGACTGAATCACGGTGTACTGTCTGGCTGCCACCTTCGGGTATCAAGGATTGCGCAGGAGCTCTCAACTCTTCCCAAAGAGCCAGACACAGAAAAAGTATTACACAAAACATCTAGATGCCAGATGAGCTTCCCACTAACGGAGGTTTCCATGCACTGAGTTACAAGTCTCTACTAAGCTGCAGAAAAGTTTTATCACTGGCAGGAATGTGTGGTTTTGTCCTAGTTTAGGTCACGGAGACCGTGACTGCTTGCATGAGGCACGCTGCTCTGAGACAAGCCGCAGTAGCACAGGGCACTGGCTGCGTAGCTCAACTGCCAAGTCATCTTAGGAAAACACGCTGTCGCCTGCTATATGCTGAGCCGGTCTTCTCTGTGGCTTGCCAACTGGCAAACAACATTGCAGCCACACAGATCCCCCTGAACTGAGTCCAGGAAGGATCCACAGATATCTGCACACATGTGTATATCGACAGCTGTAGATGCCTCAGCTTTTCTTCTTACCTCTAACCACACGGAACTAGCAAGTTGTCACCACTTTAACCAAGATCCTAGTTTCACCAAGCAGTGCCATCATCAGGAACATCTCCAGGCGGTATCAGGACCCGGACCTTTTCTCAACCCACTGAACCTGCGCTGCAAACGAGGAGCCCCGCGTCCCCAGACGCTCCCACTGCCAGCGCAGAGCCCGGCGACACCCGCG
>NW_009717384.1:0-2947 GCF_000703405.1 Apaloderma vittatum | reverse complement strand
ACTGACCATAAACCCCATTCCCTGTCCCCCTATGCCTCCTGGGGGAAGGAAGTGGAGAAACCGGGATTGATGTTGAGCCCGGGAAGAAGGGAGGGATGGGGGGAAGGTGTTCTGTTTTTAAGATCTGTTTGGTTTTTCTTACTTCTCACTACTCCTCTCTGAATTGTTCTCTTAATAAATGTAATTAATTTCCCCAAAATCAAGTCTGTTTTGCCTGGGATGGTAAATGAAAATGATCTCCCTGTCCTTATCTCAAACCTAAAGCCCTTTGAAATATTTTCTCCCCCGGTATAGTGGAGAAGGGGGAGTGAGAGAGCGGCTGTGTGGGGAACCGGCTGCCGGCCAGGGTCAAACCACGACAAGTGATTTCTGGTTTAGTTTCCATACCTTTCCTTATAATTTCAGACACTGTTTTCCCTATACCTCATCCTTTTAATTTCATGTTTTTACTGTTGAATTTGAATTTTAGCCTACTTCAAAGTAAATTTGAACATATTTCAAAGTGGATATGGTGGTCTCTCTCAACACTCTTCCTTCTTAAATTATAAGGAATTAAGAGATGCAGATCAGGAACCTTAGGTAGGACTATTCTGCATTCAAGATACTGACTAAGAAATTGCCTACTGTATGGTTAACACAGGTTGTAATACATATGTTGTTTCAGCTCTGTGGCTAAGACTGTGATCTCACACAGAGAACTGTCCCTCACAGGACAAAATTATCAGATGTCAAGACACTGAATGGAGCAAGTCTTTGATGGAGTTATTGGCTACTATTGATTGCTGACCAAAATCTGACACTGGAAATAAAACAAACTAGGAAAGTAGTGTTCTCCTTCATATGGAGAACAGAGTGATTTGTAATGTTACCGAGGTGAAATGCAACTGGAGCACACCTTTATCTGCAGGCCACGTGTGTTAGCCAAAAAGAAGTAACAGCCAGGAAGTGGCTTTAGTTATGACAAAGTTAACATTCTAACAGCTGTAAGGCAGTAAAAGAAGCCAATTGTAATACTGAGTGCTAATGTACTTCATGAATATCTGAAACAAGAATGACACATTTTTGAAGAGTGAACCAAAGAAGATGAACAAATAGAGAGGCTATGATGGATCTGAGGTGGAAAGTCAGTCTTTCTTACATTCCCGGAGGCTGAGTCCTTGCCAAAATTGTCACATCGTGGCTATAATCTTGGTCAAAGCACAAGAAGGATTTATGGAGATTCAGAACTGTTCATTTCTTACAGAAAAAGGTAAATCACAATCCAGTGCGATGTTTATGGAACGCAGATGACAATCCTGAAAATGATTGTACGAAATTCAAAATATTTTCAGTGAAGGGACTCTAACAGAAAGCTGGCAGCCTCAAAAAGCAGCACATGAACATGTACATCCTGTAGCAAACAACACTCACCACTGTAATTGATAGCTTTTGGAAGAAGATATAAGAAGTGCAGTGGATTTTATCATGTTGCCAGTACCAGCAGAATATGAATAGATAACAAGGACAAAGAGGATGACTACAGAGCCATTAGCTCAGAGCTGTTCTTCATTGCAATAATGGCCAAGGTAACAGCAGAAGATGAATGAACTGTCAGCCTGAAAACAAATGAAACACTTTTTAATTTTAAGTTGGACACAGGTGCTCAAGCCTAGGAGGTACCTGGAAAAGGGATATTAACTCTGGAAAAAAAAAAAAAAGAGAAAAATATTGCAGAGTATTAGCGCGTAAAGTTTGGGTTTACAGTGCTGAACATATATCTGAAGAGGATGCCTGAGTACTAAATGTGAAGTGGATGCCTGAGTACTAAATGTAAAAAGAGTTGGAAAGATACATGAATTACAACATTACCTCAGAATGAATGCGTATTGTGTATTTTAAATCATGCCTCTCTGTATTCCCAAAAGGGAGGGTGCAAATATTAGGAGAATAGAAGATGCCTCTGCCTATCACAAGGGGGTTGCACCAGATGAACTATAAAGATCTCTTCTGACCCAAAACATTCTGTGGTTCTATGATTCTATGACAAAGGTCTGATGCAATTGCCTTTCATCCATCTCCCAGAGGTGAGAAATAGAAATATAGCCTCATCACTACACAGTCCCACTGCAAATTTTTGTCACCCCAAAGCAAATACTCCAACATCTAAATGCACATACTTCTTGGAGTCACCAGATGCCAGAAAAAAAAAAAAAAATTTTTAAAAAAGTATAAAATCCTAATTTTATATGTAGATCCACTGCTTATAAGACAACATAATAGGGGAAAAAGGAAAGTATTACATAGTTTTCTACAACTGGATTCCATAGGTGTTCTCAGAACAAAATAAAATAGCGTATAGAATGAGACTATAGCAAAAAATGGATAAACTAACAAAAATGGATAGACTACAGGAAATTTGCCAGATTATCGATGTGACAGAACTGGGCTCATTTGTCCTCTCCTTGTCCGTGTTAACACACAGTAAAGGACTGCTGTAGTCATGTCACATTAAAAAAATTGGAGATGCAGCTGCTGCTGCCTCCTGATTTCTAAAAATATGGTCAAATAGGGAAGACATTCAATGAGTTCATTTACAGATTTATGTCTGCACTTCTGAAGATCAGTAGTTTTGAAGACCAGCGTTGTCTGAGATTGACCATGATGCATTGCGTGGGGAAGGGCTGCAGAGTATAGTTCAAAGGAAGATGGAAATAGTGCAGGAGTGCTCTCAGAGGGATGTTTACAAAATACATGTAGACGTTTAGTAATTAAATGAATTAAATAATCATCCATAAGTGTGAGTAGATTCCGGCCAAGAATCAGTCTCTTGAAGATGACTCCAATAGCAAAGGTATAAGTGCAAAGACATCTTAAAAATGGGATACTTGCATATATTTCATATTTATATAAATACTTAAATTTATATATAAATATATATATAAATTTTATATAAAAATATATAGTATAT